>NC_137617.1:7298910-7481410 GCF_963280865.1 Gymnoscopelus braueri | reverse complement strand
AATAAAAAGACAGAGAAGCCTTTGTTATTACAGGGTCTAGTTTAATCTACAGTGTGTGTGTGTGTGTGTGTGTGTGTGTGTGTGTGTGTGTGTGTGTGTGTGTGTGTGTGTGTGTGTGTGTGTGTGTGTGTGTGTGTGTGTGTGTGTGTGTGTGTGTGTGTGTGTGTGTGTGTGAAATTTGCCCTGCTAACACAAAAGGTGTGGCCAACTTTCTAATACATTAGGAATGCTAGGAAGATTGAGGTCCAAATATATAAACTGTTGTCCCTCAGTTATGTGTTTAGTGCATATACATTTTATTTCTGTGGTGTTAATGATTTTAAAATGTGATGAATTGTAAAAGTGCAGCAATGAACTATCATTTCTTTACAGTTGCAGCATCAATGGAGGAATCAAACACATAGAGCTGATATAGGAATAAGAACTAATCTTCACAGTGTGGCACATTCTCTTCCAATAAAACTGTAAAATGTATTGAGATGGCATAACAGACAACAAGAAACACCAACATACCGTTTACATACAAGGGGTTGTCACTGGGATCACTCTGCTCCTCACTGACTGGGTTCTTCATTTCACAGAAGACTTTTTCAACCTTCCATTCTTCATCATTGGTAATAGTCCAGTTCTGTCCAGACTCCATCCATTCACCTTTATCTTTCTTCCAGCGATAGGTGACTGGACCTGAATCTGTGATGTTTCCTTCACAGACCACTGAGCAGGTGGTAGATCGAGGTGAACAAGGTGGTCTGTAAACCACTGATGGCTTTGGGACATTCTCTGTTATGAGAAAGAATGAACACAACTCAGAAACTCATTGAAAACACCCCTTACCAGGTGGGGCTGTTGTCTTTCACACACTTCTTGGAAGAGTTGATTACTTTCTTTTCTCTTCTGGTGACATATCAGAAAATACAGAAGTGCATTCAAATGAATAAATGAATGAATGAGTGAAAGCAGCCTTCACAGGACACAATTCATACGTACTGATCACCATAACATTGTAGGGCTTGTCCTCCGGGTTCTGATTTACAACAATGAAATATTTTCCATTGTCTTCTTTGGTCATATTTCTGATGACAATGACTCTGGTTTCTTTATCCAGTTCTGTGCGACCTTCATATGTCCCATCATATACTTTGTCTTTAGCAGGCGTGCTCCAATCCCACTCTGCCACCAAAGTTTGGCCTGAGGGTAGCTGTTTCCATAGGGCGACAGTGGTGATGTTGGAATTTGATTTTAGAGGTATTTCAAGGCATCCTTCCAATGGTATGTATTCCACTGTGTAGAGAAAATTATTTCAGTCAGTTAAAGGGTATTTAACTTTAAAACACTTCTAGGGTCATTTTAACTTATCTACTCCGGCTTTTGGGTGCACCCCAGACAGTTAGTAGTTGCTTGATAAATATTTGATATTAATTTGGTCAGACTCGGCCCCCTCCTATATAAACCCATTGTAACTTCAAACTCTATATTCCTTCTTCTTTTTTCTAGATTATTTTTTAGGCTTTTATGCCTTTATTGATAGGACAGTAGGTTGACAGGAAATGGGTAGAGAGATGGGGAGTGACATGCAGTAAAGGCCGTCGGGATCGGGACTCGAACCCGCGACACGCTGTCAGGCTACACTGAGCCTAGGTGCCTGGACCGCTATGCGAGTGGCCCAGGCCAACTCTATCTTTTTTATGACGATCAAAAAACACATCCCTGGTTCTGGTGACTGATTTCAAAATATTTTTAAATAATTGTAAAATTAAATTAAATTAAATAGTATTTAAACAGCTCTGTTAACAGTAAAATACAATGTCATGTGTTTCAGTAATGTACTCTATTGTTTTAATCTGGCAAACTGGCTTATTCAGTTTGCCAGCTTCATACAAGTCTGAGGACTGAGGTGGCAACTCTAAACTCTAAACTCTACTACAGTAGGTCACATCTTGAAACCCAATGCAGAAATATGCAAAATAGGTTATGCCTATGATGCATTTTATCAGCAGACATCATATTGTCGTATTCGCAGTCCACTGCACAGCCGACTCTAATGAAATAGGAGGAAACAAGGAGACTTGTGTCTAACCGGTTCTACATCAGCTTGTAGATCGGCTACTTTCACATTGGATTGTAGATTGGCTATTTTCGTCATTCGGCGTATGGATACATTGGAAATTGCAATAGCATGCCGTGGAGCAACAAGTTGATGTCAAGGATCAAGGCAGGCCTCAAGCAGGCCTCAGAAGGACTGAGGAGTTTTGAGTTCTGACGTAGAAGGAGAAGAGACAACTGCTGCCTACACATCTGACACCAGAGGTAACCAAAGAGAAGAAGCTGGAAAGGGAAGAAGCTGGGAAAGTGAAGACTCAACGTAGTCTCGTAACTGCAGCAGCACAGAATTCAGAGTTGCACTGAAGCAATGAGAGTCAATCAACAGTACATGAGAGAGCTAGTGTGTGTGAAACATAATCTGAACCATTCAATGACTAATGTGATGTATTATTGTAATCTGGTTAGATTATTTTCTTTATGATGTGTATTGTCACTGATTATAGATGTAAAGCAGTTCTAGTAGAATCTGTGTATTAATGTGTATTGTCACTAATAACAATGTAATGCATGTCTAGTTGAAACTAAATGTGTGTCACTGCTGAAGTTAGAAGCACTGGTAAGATGGTCCTATTTGTAATAGTAAACAACAGATAACAGTCAGATCTGAATGTGTGTAACCATAGCTGCGGTGTCTGTTAACTGTGTAAGGTGAGTTTTCTGCTAGGGAAGCTATGTCATGGTAGACAATGGGGATTCCCAAACATTGTTAGAGAGTCACACTGCCTGAAGAGGCTGTGGAATTTCAAAACATGTGGTGTCTGACATCATGTAGCAGTAGCGAGGTCACAATGGCACAGTTAACTGTAACCATAAACCATGACATGGTGAGCACAGTAACCTTGAATGTTTGAAAGGTTAAACGTTCAATGCCATAGTATTATTATGACTTTAAATACAGTTCAAGGTAGTGGGATTTTAAACATGACACAGGTGCAAGGTCATGGTGTCTGGGTCATAGACAGTAACCATGAACATTGTCACTTTCATATTTGACACACTGACTTAACCCAGTGATTTGGGGGTCAGGAGACTGGGAGGAGACTAAGCTATTTTAAGATGATGTAATGGTTAGTAATGATGACTAAGAGGCAGGTGATAGATAGGAAGGAGGTAGAAGGAAGGGAGATTCCAACCCAGAGGAGGATGAGTCGTAGAGGAGGCAACCACTGCCATACTTATAATATTTTTCCGAATTTCGCAGCTCTGTCAGTAGCCCTGAAAAGTCAAGTTTTGACATGACGGGACGCCCTGAAAGTAACATTTTGAGGGCATTTTGTGTTTGTGTGTGTGTGTGTGTGTGTGTGTGTGTGTGTGTGTGTGTGTGTGTGTGTGTGTGTGTGTGTGTGTGTGTGTGTTTGTCTCAGATAACAGTACCAAGTAAGGATGGGGAGCAACGGTGTGCCTGTGTCCCCTGACGTGGGTGTGACTATTGTTATGGTAGACCCCTGACCAGTGTTTTTGCCAAGTTTGGTGCGAATCGGAGTAACGGTGCGCCTCGCAAGTGTGGTTTTGTATGCACACACACACACACACACACACACACACACACACACACACACACACACACACACACACACACACACACACACACACACACACACACACACACACACATTTATATAGGCTATATATAATAAAAACTAGGATGACCCCCCTCTGAACAGCAATGCAGCAGTTCATCTAGCATCAACACCTTCCATCACTGCCCTCATAGGTCAACTGTCAACAACCACCATGCAGCAGCTAGTGGGTTAGTTTAGGTAGCTAAAGTATACATAATTTATTATATATAATTTAGCTACCGTTACGTTATTTTAGTCCTGATATTTATTTTTATATTGTTTTATAGGATTTATATTTTATAATATTTATTTAATATTGAGCAGCACAAATTCAAGAAACAAAGTTATAGGCCCTATGTATTTAACATAACACCAGATAACATTACAGTGCAATCACATAATAAAGTGTATTAATAGCCTAGACTAGACATTAATGAGGCCCTCAATGTACAGTAGGCTATGCTACATTTGGTCTGGGATAATCGATTAGGATCAATTGGTGCTTCAGAATCTCTAAATATGGCAATTAAATATGATATCTGTCAACATAAGCAGTTTTCGTAAGCATTTTTAAATGCTCACAACATTTCACTTCACTGCCTTATCGTGGTCTAAATCAGCAGCACTGAAACGCATGCTGAGTGTAGGCCTATAGGCAACTATTTGCAGGCTATTGTCAGAACCTTGTGTAGTCTATAAAACGAATTGTCCAATCATCATAATGAATAGCCATCCATAGGCTATAATATTCTGAGTCGGACACAGCCTTAAAGTAAACTATGATGTTTCTAATTCATAGGTACATCATGGTATAGGATATAAGGTGAAAAACAATATGAAGGGGGAAAACTATCAAGTCAAGTGATGAATATTGGGTTATTAGCCTATATCTTCCTGCGCCAAGTAGACTAGTGAAGTGTTACTTACTTAATGAAGCCATGCTGAGTCCAGCTGCTGCCAAGACACACCACAACGGAGCTCTCAGGATGATCATGGTTTTGTCCATACAGAGTATCCTAATTAGGCGTATAAAGGACAGTTGCTTATACGGATCGCACGCAAATGAATTAATAACTTTTCAAAATACACAACATCCTATAAAGGCGGCTTGGTTAAACTGTTACTATGACGTCATGCTGCTGCTGGAATATCAAGGGTAAGAGTGGGCTGGCGCTCCAGCAGGTGTGCAAATGGCATTGGTTACCGTGATTTGCAGCAGCGTTGCCATATTATGCGATAGAAATAAGCAACCATGTCTAGGAACACAAGCCCAAAAGAAGTGAGGCAGAGGTGCCCACTGAGTGAGTGGGCCCCACTCGTCCAATGCATATAGGCCCAGTTATCCTGGTGCCCACCTCTCCAGGTGCCCACTCATCCAGGTGCCCAGTTATCTCCACCCCTAACCCTACGTGCCTAATCGTCCAGGTGCCCACATGTCCATAGTGCCCACTCGTCCAAGGTGCCCCAGATGGTCCCTAGTGCCCAGATGGTTTTGGTGCCCACCTATCCTGTTACCCACATGAGCACTTCAAATTTGAAGTGCTAATTTTCAAATAGCCGATGCATATATGCATCGGCTATTTGAAAATAGACGATCTACAAGCTCACAACGCCTCGCATCTTTCAGATTAATCTTGAAAGAAATGTGACATTGACATGAACATATTTGAGAACCACTGGTTTAAACAACATTGTTTACAAAACAAGCCCAAAAACCTGCAACCCGCAACTACCAATATTGTGAAGCAACTTTACATAAAAAGAAGCCCAAAGTCGCTTATAATAAGCGGACATGGCAACACTGATTTGTCGACGCACAAATACACACGGAACACGTAGCCTAGGGTGTGCCAGTCTTTGAATTCCCCGACCTTTCAAGTTTTGCAATATATCTAGTCAGTGAGTGATAAGCTGTGGTGGAAAAAGTACTGCATTTTTTTAGTTAAGTAATATCAATAGTAGGCCTACTGCCATGCAGAAACACTCTATTACAAGTAAAAGTCCGGTAATAAAAATGTACTTGAGTAAAAGTAGGCCTACAAAAGCAATGGCATCAAAATATACTTAAAAGTACCAAAAGTAAAAGTAACCTACTCACTATACAGAATGTTCCGTTTCACAAGGTATCATATTATGTATTAAATCGAATGGTATTCAAATCTTTTGAAAATAGCAGATCTACAAGCTCCACATGCGTGGTGTCATGTTGTGAGCTTGTAGTCGATCGGCTATTTTCAAATAGCTAAAGTTTAAATAGGGCTTAAGTGGTTACTGAATGTTTTGTAATAATAATTCAAATCTACAAAACTAACTAGTAGCCTAACTAGTAAGTTTTCAATTAATTGTGGTAGCAGAGGCCTATATATCGAGGTATATGATTTTAAAAAATTAATATTTGGTCACATCATCCAGCACTATTTTTGTATTAATTGTTGTCATATGTATTCTGTATTATAAATGCTTATTTATGTTGTATTAATTAAAATCTATTAAACTGTAGGCCTACTGTATTCTTGCCTGATATGAATGTTAAAATCAGTGAGAAATAAATTACACTTTGCTAACACAGTATGACCTCAAAATCACTGTAGCATAGACATGAAATATACTGTTAGTCTGTGTTGAAGTCTACACAGCTGATAGCCTAATAGACCACGACTGTTTTAAATTTAAAACACAAAACATGTTTTAAATTAGAACAAAGTAAAAAAAAAAAATTGAATATCTATGATTAAATTAAGATTATAATATGTTTTAGAGTAGGCTATAATCATTGGATTAATACATTAAGTGGGCTAAAGAAATGCTATTGGTCCAAATTGATCCCAATGAAGCCTATAAAACCTTTGTTTTATGGGATATATTGCTTGTATTCAGCTCCTACTTTAATTTCTGTGTTCCTCAGCTATGACACATGTTTTGACATTTCTGGATTTTTTTTCTTCCCTGTAACACACAATACTGACACTCTGGTAATGCTCATAAAAGAGTGGGTGAAATTAATTGTGAAAGCTTCCCCTCTACTTTCAATTAAAATAAATAATAAGAATAAGAGTGAAATCAAAAGCGCAATCACTCTCTGAATTTGCACTCCACCAAAGGCCAAATGGACAAAACACACCCCATGGGCGCAGATGTGCAAGCAGGCCTAGATTTCTTTATTTTTTTTTTAATCATGATAATTAATCAACATATCAGCACTAGACACCGTTGTAAAGGTCAAGTAACAAAATAAGGAGAGCGACCAATTACAAATCCTTTATTGTATTGGCTAATGCATTACAAGAAAGTTAAAAATGCACCTACACATTGAGGCAGACAGCCTTCATCAGGGTGACTAAACTTTAGTGAGGAACAAATAAGTCTATATAGGAAACAAGATCTTATAGGCTCATTACCATACTAGATTGAGCAGGTGAACACACACACACACACACACACACACACACACACACACACACACACACACACACACACACACACACACACACACACACACACACACACACACACACACACACACACACACACCACACACACACACCACACACACACACACACACACACACACACACACACACACACACACACACACGTTCCACTAGAGGTCAGGAGCATACCGTATATATATTATATGTTAAAAAACATAGTTAAAAGTGATGTGACATGTTGTCTTTGTAATAAATGACAGACATTCAGTTAAAATTAGGCTATCAAGCTATAAGTATCCATACCATCTTGTGGTTGTGATAAATGACGCGTGTTCAGTTAAAAGTATGTGATCACAAGTGTTAAATGTTAAAAGTAGATGTTGAATTATTGTAGTGGAGTAAAAATTACAATAGCTGCCTCTGAGATGCAGTGGAGTAGAACTAGGATTAAAGTATTGAAAATGGAAATACTCAAGTACAGTAAAAGTACAGTACTTGAGTAAATGTATTTAGTTATTTTTTCACCATGGATTCTGTATCCATTAACTTAGAATGCCAATTTTAAAGCAGAATGAATACTCAAATGTCAGTGACAAAGACAAAACAGCCAGAGATTGTCGGGTCACAGTTGATCACTCAAGTTCAGTTGGTTCTCCTCTGAAGTTCTTCTCTCTTGTTACGGTTGTACCCTGGTTACAACATTAAGACAAATGAGAGAACAGGCCAATCTATTTGACTGAAATATAAACCATATCAATATTATTCATGCAAGCACGTTTTTATCATACTGATCACATTCACAATACTCATTTTATCAACTGTTTTGTTCGTTAGAAACAGAGAGCGAGAGAGAGAGAGAGAGAGAGAGAGAGAGAGAGAGAGAGTAATTATTATGAACCAAGTCAAATGCCTCATACAGTATGAATATTACAATTGGCAAATAAACTGATTATTATAAGAAACAGCAGGAGGCAGCACAGTTTTTTCTATCTCTATTCTTATTTAAAGTTTCACCTTAAATCTATAATGTGTGTGTGTCTCCCCTAAACTGTCTCCCTCTCAGCTGTCTATCACTTGAAGCGAGGGCTAGTTTATGTGTGTGTGTGTGTGTGTGTGTGTGTGTGTGTGTGTGTGTGTGCGTGTGTGCGTGCGTGCGTGCGTGCGTGCGTGCGTGCGTGCGTGCGTGTGCAGCCTGATCGCCAGAGAATTAGTATACATTGCACGGATCCAGTGCGCGTCATTCCGTTCTAGAAACCCCGAAATTCTGTGCATATGTACGTCGAGTCCCACGGTGGGTGTAACCAGTCGCAACCCTGAAAAACCCGGAAGCAGAGCAGTCCCCACAACAAAATTTACGATTCTGTGCCTATCGGTACATAACTCAAACGGCGCTGAGTAGGCACAAGGGAATGTCGCAACGTTCGGGACGGCAACTCGCTCGCTTTAGCTCGCTCGGTGGCCCCTTACGTGGCGACAATTCCCTTAAGACTGCGCGCCTCCGAAATGGTTTAGTCACAATGGGGGAGATGCGAGGCTGTTATGCCACGGAATTTCGGGTTTTTCCGTGTCTATTCACGGAATTTCAAAAACGTTCAAAGAGAACATTTCCTCTGGCGATCGGGTTGGTGTGTGTGTGTGTGTGTGTGTGTGTGTGTGTGTGTGTGTGTGTGTGTGTGTGTGTGTGTGTGTGTGTGTGTGTGTGACTGTAAAAAGTACAATATATAAAGTATTGAATGGAAATGGAAATACTCAAGTAAAATAAAAGCACCTCAAAACTGATCTTCAGTACAGTACTTGAGTAGTATATACTTGATGTTGATGTTACTTTCCACCACTGATGTTGACCTACCACCACAGATGGTTCCTATATAGTAGGCACAGGGCAGCAGGAGAAGATTCATCGCTCTGGAGAGAACCAACAGGAGCCAGCTCATACCACAGTCACTGCTGTTACTGGCGTTACTGTTGCCACTGCTGTTGCTGCTCACACTGCTGTCACAGTTGCAGACACGGTCACCAAGGTTAAGAGATTTGTCTGTTCATAATGGATGAATAATGACATGTGGTGTTAGTAGGCTACAGTACATTTCTACTACAAACTAGTCCAGCGATGCCCAACCTGTGGGCTGTGATGATATTACAAGTGGGCCCCCACATAATGAATATGAAAAGATTAATATAAAAACATTGTCATGGTATTTCTTTCTTTAAAACCTTGAAAAATGTTTCAGTGTGATACCGATACATAGAAACTAAGTATACTATAATTCTATTGATCCAAACCCGCACACAATCAATTGATTGCTGAAAATGCACACAACCTACCCATCTGACCACTTAAAGGTAGGGTAAGTGGTTTTTGGTATATATATATTTTTTGTTAAAAAGGTTAAAGTACTATATTCTGATAGTATTCATTGCTACAGAGCGTTTGTTCGGTCACAGGGGTCTCTCCAGCTCTTTAGTAAACAGAATATACATTTTCAGGTAGGTGACATATTTTAAGCCAATCAGGAGAGAGTACTGAACATGCATTTTCTGTTTAATAAAGAGCTGGAGAGACACTCTATAGTAATGAGTACTATCAGAATATAGAGCTACTTAACACTTATTTTAACCAAAGTAAATCACTTACCCTACCTTTAACATAAGTGGTCAGTTGGGTATTATTCCAAAAGTTGTTGTTGAAAAGTTGTAACATGGTAAATATACTATATTAATTTCTAGTGAGTAAAATGCACAATCTGCCATAAAATGCAGATAAAAAACTGTTCTACATTGTTCAGACCCAAATCCACCACAGGTCTCCACTCTTCAAAAAAGGCAAAGGGCTTCTCAGTGTCCCAGTCTCGTACCAGGTTTAGAGTCACTATTTGTAGGCCTATTGTAATTATGCTGTGTCAATCAGATTGGGAATACAGAATTAATTTTAAAATATAACATTTTTATAAATTATGGACATGTCTTGTCCGCAACCATAAATTGATTAGTCTACTATTTTTTCCTGAAATTACACCTCTGCATCCGATAGTACATATGAATGGATACATGAAAGGAAGCGTTACTTACTGAATGAAATCCTTGTGGTGACGTTGCCATATTTGTAGGATTTTTTGTAGGTTTCAACTTTTTCCTCCACAGACCAATGCTTGGTTCCACAGTAATAGAGACCAAGGTCAGAATCAGTTACATTCTCTATCAGAAGATCAGAGGATTCACTAGATTTGTTATACTTTAAATTAGAAGGGGGATTTTGTTCATTAATTTCAAGAGTAGGTTGGTTTTTATGAGAGCAGTTTCTGAACCACACTATGGGAACTCCAGGTGGCTTTTTGCAGTCACAGGAGAGAGTGATGTTGTCTCCTGGTCTGACTGTCAACTCCTCTTCTAATCCAAAGACCCCATCCTGACTGATGTAAATGACACCTGGAACATAAAAACAATAAGCAATAAAATGAACCGCATCATACAGTACAACACACTTTGGTAACGCCACAGTAAAAGAAGACAACCCATTCAAAAGAATACACACAATAAATAACTACCTAAGAATGAAAATAATTCATATCAAATTTCAATAAAAATACCTCAAGTTTACCTAGTAGAGCAGCTAAAATCAGATGCAGCGTTGCCATGTCTGATGGTGGAACGAAGTTGACAGTGACAAAGCTCTTTGACACTGATGTCAAATATCATATGCAGACGGACTTCTACTAAACGATAAACAAATTGTGATTGGTTGGCTGAGTGGAAAGTTTTCATGTTGTGGTTCTTTTCTATGACAACAGAGCAGTATGAAGCTTTGCACCTTTTTGTGGTCAGTGTTTTAACATGCAGCGAAACAAACAAAAATAAACTCTCCACCCCTCAGTCCTAACTAAATACCACATGTTCCATTGTATATTAATACTAATCCTGGCTGACTGATCCTTTGTGGCCCACTCAATACTTTTGGCTTATATGGCCAAAATGGCTCTAGATTCGAAAAATGGGCCAACTGAGACCGGGTACACCCCCGCATTCCTAAACCCCCCCACTTATACACCCCCCCATTCCGAAAACCCCCCCCCCCCACTCCTACACCCCCCCACTCCGAATTTTTTTTTCGGAATGGGGGGGTGTAGGAGTGGGGGGGTTTTGAAATTTTGAAATAAACCCTGCCATTCCGAAAAATAGATATAAAAAAAAAATATATATAATTTTTATTTATTTTTTTTTCTTTTGCGGGGCTCCCCCAAGTTTGGGAGCCCGGCAAAAAAAAATGTTTTTTTTTTTTTTTTTTTTTCAATAGAAAAAAAAAACCGAGGAGGGAGTATTAATATATTAAAGTATTCTGGCGCAGCTGTTCACCCCCCCCACCTGCGTGACCCCCCCCCCCCCCCACCGGGACCCCCCCCGGACCCCCCCCCCCAGGCCCAAGGTGTCACTCATAATAATTTTATATTTTGCGCTTTGACACAGAGCGGTTGAGATTTCATTAAGCCAGATCTTTGTCAATTTTACTTGAATTCTTATCATTTTAATGTTTATATGATCTGTAAAATGTAGATTTTCATTTGGTAGCAGTCATGCATTTATTGTAATTTATTATAATGTATTTCTTATTTTCTGTCATTTATTTCCACGCACGTAACATTATCTGTCTGTCTGTCTGTCTGTCTGTCTGTCTGTCTGTCTGTCTGTCTGTCTGTGTGTGTGCGTGCGTGTGCGCACAGACAGACAGACAGACATCTTTCCTCTACAAATGAGACTAACAAGTCAGTCGAATCCCATGCTATGAGCTTGTAGATCTGCTGTTTTTGAAAGCATCAGAATCACGTGCGCGTGGAGGGAGCGCACACGCGCGCAATATTAAAGTCTTCTGGCGCAGCTGTTCACCCCCCCCCCCCCCCCACCGGGACCTATCTATCTATCTATATATCCATCTATCTATCTATCCATCTATCCATCTATCTATCTATCATTCATCTGTCACAAGGCTTTTCAGCCCAAGGACCCCCTAGCTGCCGTCCACTCATCAGTGGGCTGATTGGCACAGTATTAAAGCAACGCACCTCCAAACACAGTTAGCTGTCTGTCTCTCCACACTGGTCTATTATCAGTCCAGGCTGGCCTGTTGGGCCCGCCTGTGTTCTCATCGCGCATTAGCGCAGGTATGTCTCTCCATCTTGCTGTTTATGCAATTGTCTTATGCTGCGTAGTGCATGGTCTTGAACTTGACCATGAGCGTTTGTGTCCTTTGTAGCCCTGGTGTGTCAACCCATCTTGTTGGCGTTTTGCGCCGGGCGTGCAGTGCTTCATGCTGCACAACGGGTACGTTGGTGGTCCTCCTTCTCCGCAGTATAGCAAGTTAATTTCAGGCACTATAATAACCATGGCCCTTTATTATTACAGTTTGTCTCCTACCGGTGTTCGCCGCTGCAGGCAGTCCATTGTGGCTTACGCCTTTGCTGCACCGCGGTACGTGACTGTCTCTCTCTGCTCCTGTCACCCGTCTTAATGAATATTAGTATTATACTGTAAATGGTAGAATGACACGGCCGTTTGTCCTTTCGGGCACCGTGATACTCCACTGCTGCTTTGCGGGTTTCCAATAACCCACGCATTAAGAACCCTCTCACACTGATAATCCATTCTGAGGTTCCCCTCCAGCTGAGCTTATGCCCTTATATGGGTGAACGTATTCTTTTCTGACGCATTGGTCCACACTCTCAGGCTCACAGCCAGCCTCCCTGTTTATTTTGTTTTAGTGTTATTGCTTATTTTGTTATTGTTTATTTAGTGTTGTTTCTTTGGTTTGGTTTATTTTCATGAGATTGTAGGCCTACAGACGGCATTCTATTATAACTTGCAGCACTGGCCCTATAGGCAAATAGATTTTATTAAGTGCATTGCCCGATTGTTTTTTTCTTATTAAATGTTTTGTTACTTTTATTATTGATGAGATTACCCTGTTACCATTATTACAATAAAGCTTTTTGTACTTTTTACTTTTCTGCCTTTTTATAATTGTACAACGAACTTGTGTGAGGAGTAATATATGTTCAGGTGGTTGGTTTACATTATAAATATTTCCTGGGGTGCTACTCCCCAGGTGTTGGCTATATTATATAATTATTCATACCGCCCTGCTACACTTGCATGCATGTATGAGGTGGGTTAATAATTATTTGAATAAAAGTATATTTTCAGCTCATTCTGTTCAGTCCATAAATGTTGTGTTCAGAATAATAAAAAACATAGTGTCATTATTATTATTATTATTATTATTATTATTATTAGTAGTAGTAGTATTAAGTTATTATTACTACTACTATTATGCTATTATTACTGTTATTATTATTATTATTATTAGTAGTAGTAGTAGTAGTAGTAGTAGTATTAAGTTATTATTATTACTACTACTATTATGCTATTATTACTGTTATTATTATTATTATTATATTTGTCAGTGTGTTTGTGTGTGTCAGTAAAAAAGGCCAGTAGAGAGAGAGAGAGAGAGAGAGAGAGAGAGAGAGAGAGAGAGAGAGAGAGAGAGAGAGAGAGAGCATGTGTCTCTACAGAGAGAGAGAGCGCACTGGGGTAGAGCGAGCATGTGTCTCTACAGAGAGAGAGAGCGCACTGGGGTAGAGCGAGCATGTGTCTCTACAGAGAGAGAGAGCGCACTGGGGTAGAGCGAGCATGTGTCTCTACAGAGAGAGAGAGCGCACTGGGGTAGAGCGAGCGTGTGTCTCTACAGAGAGAGAGAGCGCACTGGGGTAGAGCGAGCGTGTGTCTCTACAGAGAGAGAGAGCGCACTGGGGTAGAGCGAGCATGTGTCTGTACAGAGAGAGAGAGAGAGAGAGAGAGAGAGAGAGCGTATTTGGGTAGAGTGACTAAATTAACGTGAATTAATGTATCCCCTAGCTGCTAGATTGATATTTAGATCTTAGTTGGTTCAGAGAAACGTGGCACATTTATCAGTACTGATTAATAATAATTATAATATTATAGATAATAATATAATCATAATTCCGAGATGAACTCGATAGATAGAGATAGATAGATATATAGATAGATATATGGGCAAAAGTGACGGTTTTAAGTAACGTCAGGGTTAACTGCGTGTGTTTGTTTGTGCATTATGGCCGCTGACTTTTGAGACAGACAGACAGACAGACACCCAGGCTGTGGTAGATCGGTGGTAGACGTCTGTCTGTCTGTCAAGTTGTGAGCTTGTAGATCGGCTATTTTCAAGCCTATAAAATATGTCTGGAGTGGTTAATATGGCTAATAGTTGACATCTGCAACTGCAAAGTAGCCTAACTACTAGGACTAAAGTGTAGTTAGTTACTTTCATAACTGGCTGAAGTGGACAGTGGTGGAGAAAGTACTCAAAGGTTTTACTTAAGTAAAACATTTGAGTACTTTTTCCACCACTGATGCGTATATTACTTCATGTGAGATGTGACGAGATGTGGGTTAATTAACGAGAAAACATCTGAGGAACCTGAGCATGTGAGCGTCTCTGAGAGTAGGCCTACGTGATTACTGACCCGTCAATCAACGTGCGCGCATTAATAATGATAATAGCATGATAATAATATTTTTTTTATTATTCTGAATACAATATTAATGGACTGAACCTGAATGGTAATAACAAATGACGTTGTGGTCTTGGTCTGATGAACAGCTGCGCCAGAAGACTTTAATATTGCGCGCGTGCGCGCTCCCTCCTCGCGCACGTGATTCTGATGCTTTCAAAAACAGCAGATCTACAAGCTCATAGCATGGGATTCGACTTACTTGTTAGTCTCATTTGTAGAGGAAAGATGTCTGTCTGTCTGTCTGTGCGCACACGCACACACACACACAGACAGACACGCACACACACAGACAGACAGACAGACAGACAGACAGACAGACAGACAGACAGACAGACACCAAAAAATAGCCAATCTACGAGCTCTGTAGCGCGATAGATAGATAGACAGACAGACAGACAGACAGACAGACAGACAGACAGACAGACTAGACAGACAGACAGACAGACAGACAGACAGACAGACAGACAGACAGACAGACAGACAGACAGACAGACAGACAGACAGACAGACAGACAGACAGACAGATAGATAATGTTACGTGCGTGGAAATAAATGACAGAAAATAAGAAATAAATTATAATAAATTACAATAAATGCATGACTGCTACCAAATGAAAATCTACATTTTACAGATCATATAAACATTAAAATGATAAGAATTCAAGTAAAATTGACAAAGATCTGGCTTAATGAAATCTCAACCGCTCTGTGTCAAAGCGCAAAATATAAAATTATTATGAGTGACACCTTGGGCCTGGGGGGGGGGTCCTGGGGGGGTCCCGGTGGGGGGGGGGGGGGCACGCAGGTGGGGGGAGGTGAACAGCTGCGCCAGAATACTTTAATATATTAATACTCCCTCCTCGTTTTTTTTTTCTATTGAAAAAAAAAAAAACTTAATTTTTTTGCCGGGCTCCCAAACTTGGGGGAGCCCAACAAAAAAAAAAAAAAAAAAAAAAAATTATATATATATATTTTTTTTATATCTATTTTTCGGAATGGCAGGGTTTATTTCAAATTTTCAAAACCCCCCCACTCCTACACCCCCCCATTCCGAAAAAAAATTCGGAGTGGGGGGGTGTAGGAGTGGGGGGGGGGGGTTTTCGGAATGGGGGTGTGTATAAGTGGGGGGGTTTAGGAATGCGGGGGTGTACCCACTGAGACCCACTGCTTCAGCGCCTCCAGGCAACGCAGGCAACTATCTGGGGCACAGGGCAATACAGGCCTTCGATAAGGTCAGAAATGAAAGGCTACATACTACTGCTGACCTTTCTGACCTTTTTGGTCATGGGATGTACTAAGCCGTTTTTCAAGACGGGTGAAATATACATTCACCAGACTTTCAAAATCCTCACTGCTTTTACATTTTACATGCAAATACAGGAGTCAATTTAGTTTTATGTGAACAAAAAAGGTAAAATAAATTATTCATGTGAAAATGCTGACCGAGTTTCATGAACGGTACACTTGGTTAAGATTTCAGTTCCTTCATCTTTCTTCAGCTGGGAAAATCGAGACAAATGGTTTGAGGTTTGTCCGAATGTGTCTTTCCAAGTTCCCTTTCTTCACTTCTTCTTCTTCTTCTTCTTCTTCTTTCATGTATCCACAGATGGCCAGCTCAGTGTCGTGCAGCCATGAGCTTGTCTCTGGTCCTAAGTTGAGTTCAGTTCCTTCTTAGATTTTCTCAGCTGGAGAAGTCAAGTCAAAATATGTTTTATTTTTTTCATTAAGTATCTTTCCAAGTTCCCTTTCTTCACCATCACTGCAGGTGTTGCTGATAAACAAAAACATTTCACATGATGAAAAGAAAAAAAGATGATTGTGTGTTTTTTGTCACTGGGTGCAGGTCACCATATAAGGCTATACATACAACTATGTGTCAGGCTTTAAAGCACCCTAGATCATGTCATCATGTACAGTAATTGTTAATAGCTGGCAGATGTTTTGTTTGTTTGTCATCTGTTGCCAAACAGTCAAAGACCAGTGACAGCTTGATAGGCAAAGATAATCAAATGTGATTGACAGTGATTGAGTGCATGTTGATATTCTTATATATTCTGTTATTTGGAATACTCTAATTTGTACTACAAGTAGCTTGAAGATGTGTCTGACCAAAAGCATTAAATGACTTTTGCACAGATCTGAGTGTGTAGAGTAGTTTAGTACTGTTAGCTCCAGCACCTCAGCTAAGACTCCAACCACAGGAGGGGTGAGGTTTTCCTTTTAGAGTGGCACAAGTAAGCTGAAAATCCTCTTTAAATCCAACTGAATACAGTAAAAAAAAAAGAAGAAAAAAATCTGTGTGTGTGTGTGTGTGTGTGTGCGTGCGTGCGTGCGTGCGTGCGTGCGTGCGTGCGTGCGTGCGTGCGTGTGTGTGTGTGTGTGTGTGTGTGTCACATGTGTCAATGTGGTCACAGAAAGTCAGATGGGCTAAGACAGGATATCCTTAGAGCAGTTATTGTAGTTGCTGCAGAGCTGTAGGCTTAACCGTATGCTTAAGCATATTACCAATAAAGAGACTATGATAGTATGATCCTAAAATATATTTTGTACACTAACAAGCTGTTACACAGTTTAGTTTTCATTTGACATTTAAATCTAGCACACAATTATACAAGCATGCATCAAATTGAACACAGTCAGACTTTATTTGCAATGAAATAACACTGGAAAAAATGTGCACGATGATATCCAAAAAGGAGGATGTTATACAGAACAACCCACACAGCAAACCCGTTCATAGATATCCATAAAATCATATTGTTATATTGATGGTAAACCACATCTTACACTGTTCTGAGCTTACAAACTTCAATTTGATGCATTATATGTTCATGGCAATATGTTTTAGCTCATCCAGAGAACTACTTAAACACCTGTTCCTCTGTTGTGAATACGTGGCTATGACACTCAGATTTAAACAGTCAGACATGCATGAGCAAGAATATATAATGTTTAACCAACAGCAGCAAATCCGACCACATCATACTTTAAAAACCAGTGAATTACACAGAGGTAATGTTACGTACATTACATTACATTACATTACATTTCAATGTTATGCACAAAGCATGATGAAACATTAACTCATTGACTGCCAGAGTTAAAACCTCGTTCATAGCAGCCCTTGCCAGCGATTTTCGTGTTTTTTTGTTTCGTTATTTTGTTATTTAATTCACATCTAGAAAGTCTGGCTTGACACTTGAATCGTTTTGATCGTTCCACCACTAGAGTGCAGCACATACCAAGCTTGATCGCCTCTCGATCACACTCGCCCCCTCCCAGACCCACTCACACAGTGAAACACATGAACCGGAAGTGAAATGTCTCAGATTCTGTTATCGGCGAAAATTACTTTGTGATACACAACGGGGATGACTGTTCGTCACCCAGACCATAGATTATAGGAGGGGAGGTCTCCGATCGTTTTTCATAGCGTGTGAAAAACCATTTGTTTCCCTATTATGGTCGAAAATGACTGGGGGGAAAAATGTAAAACCGAAAACGGAACCCAAGTCATGGAACCGGATGCAGTGGTGGTTGAAGTAAGTGGAACCCGAAACTTAGCCTGATTCATAACAGAATAGCGTGATCAGAGCATAAAGATCAATAAAGACCATAGATCGCATTAACGCGATCCTGGCGGCCAAGCGCGCTATTTATTAGATCGCGTTAATGCGATAATGGCGGCCAATGAGTTAAAGCTGCAGTCTGGATCTTATTTTAATGAATAAGACACCATTTCAACCATTTCTTAATACTGTATGGTAGAGTATATTTATACAATATAACTAGTAGGCCTACATCTGTGGTTGAAGGTGTTCTCCCTGTTCTCCCTATTTCCTTGAGAAATGTAGACCCTGGTGTCGGGCAAGGCTATGTAAAGAAGGAAAGGTCATGTTCTAATCTACACCACGGCATATGCCATAGACGCACTCAGTGGGAAACATACTCTGTGCTCTTTAGATACCTCAATAAAATGCAACCCTATCGCCAGAGGAAACATTGTCATTGAAGTTTCTCCAGAAACGTTCAATGACAACTTTTTGGACCACAAAAACGTTACATTTTTAGGTACGTTACATTTCAACATTTAGGTTTATGGTTAGGTTTACGGGTTAAGATTAGGGGTTAGGGTTAGGGTTAAAGTTAGGGTTAAGGTTAAAGTTAGGGTTAAGGTTAGGTTTAGGGTTAAGGTTAGGTTAAGGGTTAGGGTTAGCTCAGGTCCATAGCCTAGAAGGGTTAGGGTTAGGGTTAGGTCCTTAAGGCTATGGGACTTTCGAGCCTTTGTGCCCGCACCACAGGCTGCATAGCCTCTCGTCTGCAGTAAAAATAAAAATACGGTTTTATGGAGTTGAAAGCCAACTCTACTAAGTGGGAACACTCTGAGCCCCCCACCTCATGT
Source organism: Gymnoscopelus braueri (assembly GCF_963280865.1). Lineage (NCBI taxonomy): Eukaryota > Metazoa > Chordata > Actinopteri > Myctophiformes > Myctophidae > Gymnoscopelus > Gymnoscopelus braueri. The sequence goes on along the minus strand of NC_137617.1, from coordinate 7,462,326 downwards.
CTAAAATACACCTTTTGGCCAAAATGTTAAATATTTTACCGGAAAGAAAACATTATTTAGTTACTCCGCTGCGCCCTCTATCAATGTTTTTTTCTATTGACAAGAACTGTAGAGACATCGACATTACATTACATTACAGTCATTTAGCAGATGCTTCTATCCAAAGCGACTTACAATAAGTGCATTCAACATAGGTAGGCAAGGAAACTACTAATCACCAGGACCCAGTTGCACCACCTCACACTAAGTTCAAACTTAGCCTAGTTATAGCTTAAATGGCTTTTAAAAAACATTTAGACCAGGAAAGTATCTGTGTCATTTTTAGATTTATTTGGCTATTCAAAAATAGCAGATCTACAAGCTCATAGCGCGGCACCGAGTGCCGTGCTATGAGCTTGTAGATTGTAGATCTGTTATTTTTTTTTTAAATAGTGACAATTTGTGCAAATCTTTAAATATATATTTATTTATTTTTAACATTTGTAACATATTTTTGTTCCAGGGACCCCCAGAAGCAAAGATTTGAGTTTGCACACATTTTCACGATTTTTCAAAAATAGCAGATCTACAAGCTCATAGTGCGGCACTCGGTGCCGCGCTATGAGCTTGTAGATCTGCAATTTTTGAATAGCCAAAGAAATCTAAAATGACAGAGATGCGTCCCTGGATTGAATGGTTTAAGCTATAACTAGGCTAAGTTTGAACTTAGTGTGAGGTGGTGCAACTGGCTCCTGGAAGTCTTAAGTGCATTCTAAAACAAGCAACTAAGAGTACCTAGCACTAAGGTAAAAGTGCAATATATCAGCTACCTACTTTCTTAAACAGTTGAGACAAGTAGGAAAATCAAATGAGCAAGAGCTAAAACAAATAAGTATTGAATACACAAGTTCCAATAAGACAAGAGCTCGTACAACTAATTAGGCAAGGCAACAAGTAGGCAAGGCAAAGAGGAAGGGTAGTGCTTCCTGAAGAGGTGGGTTTTCATTTGACATTTAAATCTAGCACACAATTATACAAACATGCATAAAAAAAAAATCAAAAATGACATATATCAGATATGTCATTGTAGGCACTTTGGGCAGGTCAGCACTAGAAGACGGGGGGCGGTTTGGAACATATCTAGGCAGGCAGTCATAGAGGTAGGAAGGTGCCAGGCCATTGAGTGCTTTATAAACAAGTTAAAACTTTTTAAAATCAATCCTAAAAACAACCGGGAGCCAATGGAGTGAAGCTAAAACTGGAGATGTCAACTAGACACATCAGATGTACAAAGACAGACAGACAGACAGACACGCACACGCACACGCACACGCACACGCACACGCACACGCACACGCATACACACACAAAATCCAGGGGCGCAGCCATGGGTGTGCCTGGGTGGGCCGTGCCCCACCCACATAGATAGCTGGCCCACCCAATCGATTTAGCAAAAAAACAAAAAAACATGTTTAAGTTTTTTTATTTTTTATTTTTTGATAAAGATTCGGTAAAATCAGGCAAAAATAAGAATTAAATAACATAACCCTAACCTAACCCTAACCCTAAAACCGAAATAAAGTAACGCCCAAAAACGGCCAATATCCGCCCAATGACCGCACATTTTCACACGCGCGTGCATGCGTGGCCACCCCCTCCTGCCTAGGCCCAGCCTATACTAGCGTTCTGGCTGCGCCACTGACAAAATCAACTTTATTTGGAGCTCTCTCATTCTCCCTGTCTCAGTAAAGTGGAAGGCAGTTTTTCTGAGTATATAGTTGTCTTTGGCCTCTGGGTTCAAAGCGGCCAACATGCCACTGAGCTCACTACTGCACTCTCCAAAACATGCCTCCATCTGTCAACATCGCTAATGTTAACTCAGTAGAATAATATCATTGACTCTGTCTTTTCATCTGTCGCTCTGTGACTGTCCAAATATTTCTTCAACTACAAATGCACAAAGGTTCTTGTTGGGTGTGTGTCTTCTCTTGCTTCGACAACTGGGGGCACCATAAGGTGTGCTACAATGTACGTTGCCCGTGACAGGAGGTCCCAGACTGGGACCTCCTGTCACGGGCAACGTACATTGTAGCACACCTTATGGTGCCTGGGCTGGAGCACAGAGATCTGCAAAGTTTCTGTATGCATTCAAACGTAATGTTCATAAGTGTAACTGCAGTGAACAATTTCATGTTTTAGCCTCCCCCAGAAGAGAAGATCTGTGTGAACAATAGTCTGAATTATTTCAAAAATGTCCATATCTCTCTAGATTTTTCAACCTTTTTCAAAAATATGGGGCTATTTTGGAGTATATGTGTGAGGGCTATGCGGCCCTCACACCTACGTTGCACCGCCGATCTTACCAATATGTCTGAGTCATCAGCCTGATCTCACAGAACACAGTGAAATAGCATGGAATGAAAATTCCGTAAATAGACGACTAGAAAACCCAAAAAGCTGTGCATATGAGCCGCGAATCCCACGGTGAAATAACACAGGTTGCAACCCGGAAGCAGAGCAGTCCCCACAACAAGATTTAGGATTCTGTCGGTTGAAGTCGGTCCGTCCCATATATGCACATGATGTGCATAACGGTCAGATGTGTGGCTCTGGACAACCGGATCTCCATATTTGCCTATATATGGTATATATCGCGTATCGCGGTTTGTTGTTTGGTTATGTCTGAGTCAGAGTGACGTGGCTGAGGTCCATCCGCCCGTCCGCCCGTCCACCCGTACGCCCGTACTCCCTCCAATTAGCCAATATTAAAATAGGATAAAATATGGTTAAAGTGGCTGAACTGATTTTGATGCTGTGTTACTGTAGCTAATTTTTCTGGGGACCCCCTGAAATCCTTGGAGTCCTACAAGGGGTTCAAGCCCCCCCCCTCATTATTCCGATACACATCCTCTTCCTCGCTGAGTGCTTCATCCTCTGACCATCAAGGGTCTTCTTCAAACAGCTTGTGATTTTGGTAATCCGGCTGAGCACGGGACAGCTTATCTAATGTACTGCCGAGACATTTGTTCAAACTGACAAACTCATTACCGTAGCCCGTACATAGGACATTAGAGGTGTATGTTTTAACAAACTTTGTAACTTCATCAGACTCCAGTGTGGTCTTGAGCTCACGGAGGGCCTCCTCCACATCAGCAGAGTTCTGACCAGGTCCATTTTGCTTGATTGCCCCCAAGCATTCCTCCAGCACCTTCACATGCTCGACCAGACACTGGCGCTGTTTCTTGTTGCGCACAGCATCTTTACAGAGAGGGTAGAGTGAAGTTGCTTTGTCCAAGATGGGGTCTATTAGATCCATGACTGATTGAAAAAGATGAGAGAAGGGAAAAAGAGGGACAGATAGGTTGAGATACAATATATTGAACCACAACATTCTTTTCTCATTATATCGAATGAGAAGTGACAGCTGACTTTAAAGTTATGTATTTGGGTGTGCTTTGCCATCATTATTGCCCTAAGCATCAGTGAATTGACAGTGAAGTGCCAATAATGATAGTAAAGCACACCCTCGAGTGTAATACTGTGATTATTGCGAACGCAGCGGAAGGAGGCGCGCAAGTGGAGCTTACTATGAAACCGTGCTCGGGTTGTGTCTCTGTGTCTCTGTGTCTCTGTGTGCACTGCCTGTGTGCAGCTCCTCTGAGATAAGTAAATGTCCAATTTAGACGTACCATACATCAAATGAAAGGTCTTTGAAAACTGAACACACCTGTCAAGGTTGCGTTTAAGCCCGCCCCTTCCCCCGGAAGCCACGCCCCGGGGAAGGCTCCTAAAAACTCCCCATTGAAACCCCATGTTAAATGAAAAGTGCCCGAATCGCTCCGAAACTTTTTCTACCCCCCCTAAGTGGGGGTCTACGAACAAATACTTCGGGCTCGGATTTTGGCTCCGCCCCCCGGAAGTGGGTGAAACAGGCACTTCAAACACTTTGTTGAATTGTTCAAAAACATTCAAAGTTCTTTTTTTGTCATTTGTTGTTCTAATATGCTCCTTTTAACGCAGATTTTTATTGTATTTTTTTGTATTTTTTTATTGGTTACTTTTTTTTTAATATTTTTTTTTCATATTTATTTTACTTTTTTTGCGTTCGCTTTCCGCGTTCGCGCGTCTTACTTGTGGAATTAGAAGGGTTACCATCTAAGTAAACATATTCAAAATGCAATCACATTGTGGGGCAATTTGCTCTAAAAACAAAACAACTAAAAACATATTTTTGCTACCTTTATCTCCATGTCCCTGGAAATACGTGGGGTCTGAGAGACACAATTTCTAGTCCCTGTTGAGCCAACCAGCCAACTTGAGCTAATGCTTTCTAGAGATTGTGATTTCCCAAACTGATTACCCATAGAAACACAAAATGCCATTGTTAATCAATCGTCTTTTAACTAAGATATCTGCTGAAAAAAAAATGTTTTTTTCATAGACCGATTTTTCTACTATATCTTCACATTGTTAGCTTGTTAAAGTAGTAGAACCCGTCTCTCACTTCTCTTCAGCTCCTCATGATCCTCCTTCCTGTCTGCTTCATCCTCTGCCTGTTGAGAAGCTTTGTTGAACATCTTGTATAGTTTATGATCGTGATCAACCTGCAGAGGCTTGGAAAGCTTGTTGAATGCGCTGTTCAGACGGCCGTTCAAACTCCTAAATTCACTGTTGCCGTTGTAGTCTTTAAACACATGCTCGTGGAAACTATCATAGATGTATTTTTTGACAACATCTTTTGCAGACTCAAGTGTTTCATTAAGATCACGGAGGTCCTTCTCCACATCATCACAGTTCTGACCAGCTCCTTTTTGCATGATTGTCAGCACCAGTTCCTCCAGTCCTTTCACACGCTGGACCAGACGTTGACACTGTTTCTTGTTGCCCTGGACCTTTTCACAGTGATTGCAGAGTGAAGTTGCGTTGCCGTCGATGAGATCCATGACTGATTGAAAAACTTGAGAGAAGGGAGAAAGGGAGACAGATTGTTGAAATGCAATAGATTGAACCATGCTTTTCTCATTATATTGAATGAAAATGGGCAACAGACTTTATTTAAGCAATAATATACTCTACGGACCACAACAGAGTCTGGGGGTTCGAATTCACAGTGGTGCATTTTCTTACTTGGGAACGATGCAAGTTGGGAATGCATACCCCACCCGTTTATGAAATACCGGTTGTACTAGACATTAGAGTAGCCTACCCAGTGCATCAAATCCAAGGCTTTGTAACTTTACGTAATTCTGTGTGTTTGTTTTACAGTTTAGGAAACAAACATTTTAGGAAACAAGAGTCTAGAAACAAAATGTTTTTTCCCTTATCCAGACCTGGAAATGACTACAAATCAAATGCATAGGGCCTATTTTATTGTGTAAAATACGGTTCAAGAGTTATAAGCCAAAATGTAAAGCAGGCTGGTGTAGTGCTAGCCTGGTAAAGCTCCTCCCTCCGGAAAATCTCATTACAAATGAGATTTCCGGAGGGAGGGTTTACCAGGCTAGTGTAGTGCCACCATGAGGCCAATTTGAAACATTTGGGGTGCAGAGACTTTCTTGGCATAACATAATAGACAGGTAATAATAGAAGAGAAATAGACATACCATCTGCTGTATTATGGTTGTTCTCCACCAGAAATTCTTCTTGATACAAACACGCACACACAAACACACACACGCACACACACACACACACACACACGCGCGCACACTTAATGCTAAATAGGCTCTGTGCATAACTGCAGTCCCAGTTTTCAGAAGGTGGCATACCATTCATACCTTGGTTTGATTGGCCCAGCAGCAGATTTGAACTGGAAACACATGAAGGTATGTTTCCGGTTCAAACCTGCTGCTTAGCAAACCAAAGAAAGCTATGGGAAAATGAACTGGAACAGGTATATAACACCCTCTGAAAACTGGGACTACAGTTATGCACACCTCTGTGTCTACCAGAAATACAACTGAACTTTAAAAAGGAAAACACAGATTAAATATTATTGTTCCTCATGGAGAAATGTCCTTTTAGCAGACCAGCCTCCGTTTGGAGTTCTGAGCATAGGGCAAGCCCCCTAAAATATGTCTTGAATTCTGTTTACATATGATGCATACTTTATCAAATAAAACACATTAGAAAACTATTAGAACCATTTCTACCTTCATTTTCATTCCTTGGTGATGCATTTGCAGTTGTAGCTGCTGAGAGAGGAAAAGATCAGATGGGTTCACATTGTTACAGTCAAGTTACAAAATCAACACCAGCTCCATGCTCATTTACTGTATGTCACACACTTCTGTTGGTTTTGTTGTGTTTATAGTCAGGGGATATTAGCAGAAGAATTTCCAATCTTGGAATAAATTCCTTACCAATAAAAATCTTCACCAATGTGCTTGTAAAGGTGTCTAGTAACACATCTCACAAAGACTGAAATGCAGTTTCCCTAGGAGAATTTTTGACAGCTGCTGAAAGTTGGGGTACCCACCATTTCCCTGCATTTCCATGCAGGGGAAAAAAAATCTAATTTTAATTCTGTTTTAAGTAGCATGTGAGGGGTCAAACTAGGGTGTTTTTATGATTCTGAATCCATTGCAAGCATTTGTTTTGCACCAAAACCACTCCTTGGGCTAAAAACGGCCCAATCTCAATGGGCTTTTTACACAAAAAGTATACCTGGAAAAGGATGGCTATTTGGCGTTTTTAGCCCAAGGAGTGGTTTTGGTGCAAAACAAATGCTTGCAATGGATTCAGAATCATAAAAACACCCTAGTTTGACCCCTCACATGCTACTTAAAACAGAATTAAAATTTGTTTTTTTTTAGATTTTTTTTTTACCAAGGTTAAGGTGGGTACCCCAACTTTAAGGAGCTGTCAAAAATTCTCCTAGGGAAACTGCATTTCAGTCTTTGTGAGATGTGTTACTAGACACCTTTACAAACACATTGGTGAAGATTTTTTTTGGTAAGGAATTTATTCCAAGATTAGAAAATGTTCTGCTAATATCCCCTGACTATTATTCTTTAATGTAATATCAGTTCTGGGCTCGTATTTATCAAGCAACTGATGGTCCAAAAAGCTGTCCTGATGAAGAGCCAGTGAGGCTTGAAACGTCACGTCCAGTGGCGATTTTATAGGGAGTGCATTTACCCCCTCTGATTGGCCAGCCCAGTTCTGATCTATTGATTAATAAAAAAATATTATAATGAAAAAATGTGTTTTTTTCTGATTGATTAATTGATTCATCTAGCTATTTATGAAGTTATCATACGGATTGTCATTTGCATACAAATGGCATTAGGCATTGTAAATATAATGTGTATGAAATGAAAGCCTGGTAACAAGGCGTTAATATAGTGACCACTTCTCTCTTTGATCTCTGCTCTGCCCTGCAGGAGTTAAGAGCATAGTTTTTCTCTCTGAAAATCTAATTACAATAATAAGGACTGTCTATTACCCTAACATGTGTGTGACGGATATAACATGTAGGCAAGCTGTGACACTTACATCATGGAATGTTACAATAGTTACATTATTTGTTTTGCTTACTTTGCAACTGTCAGCTAGTTAAATTGTTGTATTGGCTTAGGCTACTTTGCAGATGGAGTACAATTTTTATTCAGTGTTCATAATATGTTTATAGGATGATGAATTAGCACTGCATTAGCCATACTGGTGACAGTAGATTAATTGTGCTGTCTCAATGTCGATGCAGCCCACCTGCTATACTTACAGATAACTGCCACATTATCTGTAGCCTATGTTCGACTCAGTTCCTTATGCAACTCTCTGGTATAGAGGATTACTTTCACTGTGTGTTCCGCCTGCTACAGACAGCTTGTTGTGTAACAACAGATGCACTTAACCACCCTCTGTGCATAAGCTCCACCCTGCACACAATAGAAGCTCCACCCTGCACCATGCAATTTCAGTGAGAAACTTTGAACGCACACTCCCAGTAGGCCAAGGATGAATCTCCACCCCAATTTCTTTTTTTTAAAATCGTCCTACTATGGCGCCAGCAGCAGGCCGATTAAAAAATGTGCGTTATCTTCAAAACACACTTTTTGCTACTAGATTTACGTTTAATGTTGTCAGATCTGCCTTCCAAAGTTTGCGGGCCCTGGGTAGGTAACCCGGCCTGGCGGAGACCTGTGCTCCGAGGACACACTTTCCTAGTTTATAATTAATTAATTAATCTATTATAACTTAGTTGGAGGTTAGGTCAACTCAGACTCACAAACTGTTACATAAAGTTCTCAAACTCACCTTCAGCACCATCCAGCTCAGTCCCACATGAAGGCAACATACCCTTTATATGATCTGTTATGAAATTCAAACACAATGATATGACATGAATGATTAATAGTGATACAATACACACTAACATGCACGCACACACACACACACACACACACAGCGTGTATATGATTAAACACATTAGAACAACTAAAGATTAAAACATCAGATGAAAAATATCCCTGATGAAGACCTATGTAGGTTGAAAAAGGCTGCTAAAATAGCCGATCTACAAGCTCACATCGCGTTGTGAGCTCGTAGATCGGCTATTTTCACTACTCTTAAAAAAATAAAATGTTTTACATCTCTTTGATTTTATAATTATAAAAACTGTAGGAAACAGAAAAAAATGAGGGATATTTACTAACGACCCACACAATTGTGTCCGTGACCCACAAATGGGTCCGGACCCATAGTTTGGGAAACAGTGCTTTATCCCGTCTGACCCAGGAGCACCTACTGTATGACTTTTAAAAACTTTTTTTATTACCAACGTCTCCAGTGAGCACCTTGCTTTATTCTCTCTAAAGATGAAAACATTTGACTTTTGCCTGTGAAATTGCATGCAGCTGCTGAGCAGTAACTTTGCAAGCATCTTGTATGTTATGTGTAACTTAAAAACCAGAAGAGAAACTCACCACGATATTTCACACACAGGAACAGCACCAAACCGACTGTAAGGAGGGGAGGAACAATAATCCCTCCATGGCCACGCAACGGTGTATTTCCTTACAATAAAAAAGACACAGAATTATAAGCTTTTGTTATTACAGGCTCCAGTTTAATATACAATGTGTGTGTGTGTGTGTGTGTGTGTGTGTGTGTGTGTGTGTGTGTGTGTGTGTGTGTGTGTGTGTGTGTGTGTGTGTTTTCAGCCCCCTACCCAAAAGAGAAATTTGATATCTCCCCGGGACCCAAACAAGTGGAAATAGCCAATCTACAAGCTCACAACGCTTGCGATGTGATGTGATGTTTGTAGATCTGCCATTTTCACCATACTTCTTAATAATATTTTTAAAGGAAATTCTTTTTTTTTAAACTGTACATTTATTTATTTTTATTCATGAAATATTTGTTTTCTTTTGTTATTGAAAATTTAGAAAATCTTAGAAATCTCTAGAAATAACAGATTTTTTTTATGTAGGACATGAAAACAAAGTGGGGTATAATTTCCATGTGACCCATAAACATGGGTCTGTGCCCAACAAATGTGTCCCGACCCTCTGTTTGGGAAACACTAGCTCAGAGCCACATCATTAGGCATCAAAAACATAGAGCGGATAGAGGAAAAATACTTCATCTTCACAGCATGGCACATTCTCTTCCAATAACAAGGTAAAGTGTATTTATTGACATGGCATAACAGACAACAAGAAACACCAAGATACCTTTTATATAAAACGGGTTGTCACTGGGATCACTCTGCTCCACACTGACTGGGTTCTTCATTTCACAGAAGACTTTTTCAAACTTCTTCCATTCCTCATCGTTGGTAATAGTCCAGTTCTGTCCAGACTCCATCCATTCCCCTTCATCTTTCTTCCAGCGATAGGTGACCGGACCTGAATCTGTGATGTTTCCTTCACAGATCAGTGAGCAGATGGTAGATTGAGGTAAGCAAGGTGGTCTGTAAACCACTGATGGCTTTGGGACATTCTCTGTTAGGAGAAAGAGTGAAGACAACTAAGAAACTCATTGAAAACATCCCTTACCAGAAGGATAAGATATAATAGGACATTTATTGTTCCTGCAGTTGACATTCATTGTTCTTGCAGTTGACATTCAGATGCCAAAGGCAGCGCAGCAGTTAAGGTACAGTTGCACTGTAGATACAGCAGGATAAAATACATCACATTCAAAGAAACACTATCAGTAATGGACAAAATATACAATATACAACACTCTACACCATCAACAGTGCTTGCATAGGGCAGGCCAAAGGAAATAAGAGAACGCACAGTAAGCATATCCATACTGTTCATACTGTACTGAACCGTTCCAAGCAATTAGTCTATTGAATGAGCAGACTGTTATCTTAATTTATACACCATCGGGTGCCCCTACTTGTGATGTGGCACGTTTTTAGCTACTTTTTTTGGCAAGCGACACAATCGTACAGTACTATAAGTTCAGGCTTGTGTGTTACTTGTGCAGGGCTGCAGTTTCACCAATATGCTCTGCTCTCAGATGACTTTGTGTTATATGTCAGCCACTCTTTACTTTGATGAAAGACTCTGGGGGCACTTTCCCCTCACATACCCCCAATAGTGCCTCTGCATCCTCCTAGGGTTACAGGTACCCCCATTAGATAAACACTGGCCTAGATGCCATAGATTACATGCCTTTTTTTTTTTACTTGGTTGCGTGCAACTGTCAATCATGCACCAAAATTTGCAAAACTCTGCGTCTCATTAGAGGGCTATGGACAGTTTCAGAAACCTGCCTACCAATAACATCATCAGTGGGGATTCCAAGCTTATTCTACTGTTTATACTGTTGACACCGTAGCGATATCAGGTTTTCTGTGATGTTATATGACACTGCCATTGAATGCATTTTGCTCACGTTCTTGCCTAACCTTGGGGCGAGATGCTGTATGTATGGAGACTGTGGGTCCTATCTTGCACGCCGACTTACCCCTTATGCCTAATTTGTTTTTACTATTTTGAAGAACACTTAAAAAAAATGTTCAAATAGCTAATCTACAAGCTCTATTTTCACTATTTGAAAATGTTTTTTCAAAATAGTCAAAAATGCCTAAAACGTTTAGGCATAAGGGGTAAGGCGGCACACAAGATAGAGCCATGTGTTCTTTTTCGTTTTTATTCTGTAGCTCAGGCCACAACCAAAAATGTCCGGGTATAACAATGGCAGCGTCGCATTGGAGCAGTATTATTCATTAACCTTATTTCTAGAAGAACAGGACAGGACACTTATGATATTGTTACTGACAATTAGAAATATATAATTTTATATAATAACAGGACATAATTCATACTTACTGATGACCTCAACTCTGTGCAACTTGGGTTGTACATCCGAGTTCTGACCAAACACCATGAAATAAACTCCATTGTCTTTGGTGGTCATATTTCTGATGACGATGACTCCAGTTTCTTCATACAATTCTGTGCGGCCTTCATATGTCCCATAGACTTTCTCTTTTCTAGGCGAACTCTGATCCCACTCTGCCACCACAACTTGTTCGCCTGAGGGTGTCTTTTTCCTTAGGGTGACAGTGGTGAGTTTGGAATCTAGAGGCAATTGAAGGCGTCCTTCCAATGGTATGTATGTCACATCTCGTTGGTCTGTGTAGAGAAAAAACATTCTGTCAGTTAAAGGGTATTTCACTTTAAAACACTTCTGGGGTCATTTTAATGTCTACTCTGGCTTTTGTGTGCACCCCAGACCCCTGTGTATGTGTGTGTGTGTGTGTGTGTGTGTGTGTGTGTGTGTGTGTGTGTGTGTGTGTGTGTGTGTGCGTGTGTGTGTGTGTGTGTGTGTGTGTGTGTGTGTGTGTGTGTGTGTGAGACAGGTACCGTAGACAAGGTCTCATGTTGGACATGAGACCTTAAATCAGGGCTACTCAACTTAAGATGGCTCAGGGGCCACTCAGCAAAATGCCAAAAGTCCAAGGGGCCGCCATAAAAATGACGGTCCTATTTTGGATTTTTCGATTTTGTAACACACAAGAAAATTTACATTTTGACATCATATTCTTTTCACTGTACCAGTTTATTTTGTGTTGTGTGTATGTCCAGTGGCAGACACCTATCCTGGGCGCGCGGCAAAGCCGTGCGGCCGGAAAGATTTGGGGGTCAAACCCCCCCAAAAACACGAAATGCATAGAAAACTATGCATTATACCTGTAACAATTGACGCACCTGTATGTATGTCTGTCTGTTTGTTTTTGAAAAATTTTTTTTTTTTTTTTTTTTTTTTTTTGACCATGAGGGGGGCGCCAAGACACTGCGATCGGGCCGCATGCGGCCCGCGGGCCGCGGGTTGAGTAGCGCTGCCTTAAATGCACAAATCTCAATAAAAAAGGACATGAGACAATAAATGCACAAATCTCTGTATGTATGTATATACATCTGTAATCCACGTATCTCGAGAACCGTTCAACCGTCCGACTTCAAATTCGGCACACGCGTCGCATACGACCCTAGTGACTGCAGGCGTCCACTCAGTCGGTTGTTCAGAACCGCCAGAAAAGGTTCTGGTTGTGGCCCAAATGAGCCAATTGATTGCCCTGGCAACCCCAGCCTAAGCTTCATTTGCCAAATTCCCCACACCTGCCCAATTCCCCACACCTGCCATGTGATTAGTTAGTCAGTCAGTCCACTTTTCACAGTATTTTTTTTGCGCTCTTCAGACATCCTCCACACATTCTCCACAGACCACTGCACAAGGACTTTCCACAACGGCTGATCTCCCCATAGTATATGGGCATACATTGTATGGGCAGGCCCATATATGCCCATATACTGATAACATCAGGGATCTCCATAAAAGGGACAAGGACAGACAGATATAGAGATCTCCATATATCGCCATAAAAGGGATACAGGCAGACAGACAGATACAGAGATCTGATCTCCATATATGGGCACAAAAGGGACACACAGACAGACAGACAGGCAGACGGTTAAAACAGGGTGGGGGCATGCATTCCCTATTTTCATTGTTTCCAACTTGCATCGTTCCCAAGTAGGCCGGTGCCCTACGGGCACGGGTCTAGTTACACAAAGTTATATCAAACAGATGAACTATGGCAGTGCACAGGCAGCGAGAAACACAAGCAGCCACGCAGGGATGCCAACAGTCCACAGCAGGGCACTGGCAGCAAGAAACACAAGAACATTTATAGAACTCTTAACCTCTAAACATTACCCCAATAAGGAGTCAGTCACTGGACCTGGTGAGACGAAGGAGGAGCCCGGCCAGGAGACAACCCACAGAGCCTAGTCCCTCCACGTGCCAGAGCCTCCCCGAGTCCCGGCAGAGTACTTCCGGAGAAGCGGACTGCCCTGTCTTGCCCTATAGGACTGACCGTGGGTAGCTACTGGGACGTAAGTCGGGGCTTGATCAACCCTGGCTGGGTCACCTGGGCGAGGGTGTATGTTGTATGTTGCGCGACCCGAAACACCCGATGACCCCAGGCTACAACACTGATGATACGTCCCAGTTGCATCCATGTGATGTTTTTCTTTATTATATACATACATCCTACATTTACAATTAAGGTGAGTCACCCATGATGTAAACCTTTGTAGTCACCAAAGGTAACTGATGTCACAGACTGGTGTGAGATTCACAATAAGCCATCCTGTTATTGGACACTGTCCCCCTGTCTTGTTTTTTTGTCAGTACTGTTACTGTGTCTAACCGGTTTAACCCGACGTTTGGCGCTGCTCCTTGACACCATGGTGGTTGCTGCAGCAACAGCCCTGCTGCAGGGGTGGAACTCTGGTCTGCAGTGGTGGACAGTAACAAAGTATCTTTACTTGAGTATTGTACTTAAGTAAAATGTTTGAGTATCTGTCTCTGGACTTTCACTCTCCACTACATTAATTCAAAGACAAATATTGTAGGCTACTTTTGACTCCACTATACATTTCTATAGGAAGGGAAAAGGTACATATTATGAATCAATTAACCGATTAAAGGGGTATATCACTTTAAAACACTAATTTTAATGTCTAGGCAACTCGTTCTTTTGTGTGCGCCCTAGACAGTTTTTAAGTTGCTTGATTCAACATTAAAATATTTGATATTAATTTTATCAGACATGCGTGCCCCCCTCCTATATGATAGATAGATTTTTTTATTTTTGTGTCATGCACTAAAGGTGCCCAGCCCACATGGACTTATAGGATACGACATATAAATCATTGCATACTGTAGGTGTACAATATAGAAATATCTGTTTTTCAAACTCCATTTCATACATACAGAACATTCTGTCTTTTTCCCCAAACCTTACATATAAAATCTGCTAAAAAGAAAATACATTTCCTAAAACATAATTCAAGTCTTTCATCATCATCGATCTAACCAAAAAAAGTTAACACAAATTAGATCAAATATAAAGTCTTAATTCCTCATATAATGGACAGTAAAACAGTTACATAATAAACTAGAAAAAGTGCTCCTCGGAGCACAGGTCTCCGCCAGGTCAGATAGCTTACTGTGGCCTCCTGGTGGCGCTATAATAGGCCAATGTGAAAAGGGTGCCATTTCTTCTTAGGCCTTTCAATCGGACACTGCATTCATGTTTTGAGGCATTTTGTTCCAAAATTGTGTTTTGCTAAATTAGACCTGCTGGTGGCGCTATAACAAGCCAATGTGAAAAGGTTGGCATTTCTTCCTCGGCCTAGTGGGAAGGTGTGCGCAAAATGTCACGGCAATCGCACGCTGCGTTGATGATTTGAGACATTTTGTTCAAAACGAACCAATCCTGCAAACTTTGGAAGCCAATCTCAGCCAATCAGGATAGAATATAGAAAATCGGACAGATCCGTGTTGATCACATGACTATATAGATACTGTGTACAGATTTGCATGAGGTTTGGACGGAGTGATATCCAAAAATGTGTTTTGCACAAATCGGCCTCCTGGTGGCACTATAACAGGCCAATCTGAAAAGTTTGGCTTTGGCATCCAGGGAGTGTGTGTGCACAGTTTCGCTGCGGCCGGGCTAACGGTGCCGGAGATTAGCTGTTCACAGACAGACACACGGACGGACGGACGGACACACGGATGGACACACGGACGGACACACGGACGGACACACGGACGGACACACGGACGGACGGACAGGGGGTAAAACATACTCTCTCGCCATGCCTTTCGGCCTGGCGGAGACAATAAATTCTATCCTCTTCAGGAGTACCAATGAATCTACCTGTTTCTATAGCTACTACAAACACAGTATAAAGACAGTGGGGCACAGCCCTAAACTATACATGATGAAGTGTTTCTACGCCATATAACAGGATAGTAGGATATAAAGGTGTGAAACAACATGAAGGAGTAAAACAAGTGATGAATGTTTGGTTATTATAAACAACTGCAAAATATCTTTCCGCGGCAAGTTGCATCACTTACTTAATGCCAGGCTGAGCCTGAGTCCACCTGCTGCCAACAGCCAGATGAACAATGCAGTGTTCAGGATCAGGTGTTGGATCAGGATCCCCATCTTGTCCATGCAGAAGAGTGTAGCCTACCTAATGATCGCAAATGAATAACTATTAAACAACACAACATCCCATATTGGCGACTGGGATAAACTGAAACTATATGCTGGCGCATCAAAGATGGGAGGGAGTGACACTCCCAAATATGCAGGTCGGTTATGGGGATTTGTTGATACACGTACAAAAGGTATGCATAGTACAGTAGACACAGCCTCCAGGGAGGGCGTGTCTGTAGTCCCTGGATAACCTTTGTAAGGCAGGTTTCACAATATATAGAGTGATGTGTGACTAGGGATAGGTATCGTTAGGATTTTTATGAGTCTGATTTATTAGTTCTGCTTATCGGTTCCAGTTCCAAACGGTTCCCTATTTCAGTTCCAAAATGGTAAAAAAATAGGTCAAATGTTGACAACATATTTAACAAAAGTAACCGTGGTCAATTTAAGACAGAGAGTAACATCCTCTCCTTTATTGCAACAGTTTATCAATTTGTGGATAATACAGTGAGCTGCATGTTTTGCATGCCCAAAAGTGGTCCCTTTGATATTGGCTTTTAAATTGGTTAACCGGTCAAAACTCTGAGGGCTTTTCTATTAATTATCATGATTTACATTTTTAACTAATATATGGGCAACTGCCCTCCCAAAAGTAATTCAATTATAATTATACTTGTATCATAGCAAACATAATCTGAGAAAAATACACAACTCCATCTACAGGTTTTAAAGAACTTTGAGTGATCCATAGAGTGTTTGATGCAGAGCTCAATAACACATTATGCAATTACAATACAATACATATCTTTTTAAACTGCCTCAAATTCTACTGTTGTTTCTCCACATGGTGTTATTGAGGTAGGTGCAGTGCTGTAAACTGTAAATTGTGGCTAAACTGTAAATTGTTTAGCCATGAAGACTATTGGCTGGAGAAATACAGTTGGCAGCTGTTTTCTTATGGGATTTTATTTGTTTGTCTTGATTGACAAAGACAATCAAATGTGATTGACTCTGATTGAGTGCATGTTGATATTCTGATGATATTTGGATTACTCTAATTTGTACTACAAGTAGCTTGAAGATTGTGTCTGACCAAAAGCATAAATGACTTTTGCACAGTGTGTAGAGTAGTTTACTAGTACTGTTAAGCTCCAGAACCTCAGCCAACCACAGGAGGGAAGTGCTCCTTCCTTTTAATGTGCCACAAGTAAGCTGCATATCCTCTTTACAGGGTAAATACATCTGTGTGTGTGTGTGTGTGTGTGTGTGTACGCGTGCGTGCGTGCGTGCGTGCGTGCGTGCGTGCGTGCGTGCGTGCGTGTGGTCACAGAGTCAGGTGGGCTAAGATATGATATCCTTGGAACAGTTATTGTAGTTGCTGCAGAGCTGTAGGCGTAACCGTACGCTTACAGTAAGCATAATACCAACTAGAAAAAGTGCTACTCGGAGCACAGGTCTCCGCCAGGTCAGGTACGTTATTTTGGCCTCCTGGTGGCGCTATAATAGGCCAATGTGAAAAGGGTGGCATTTATTCTTAGGCCTTTGTAATAGAAATATTATATTCCATTCAGGTGAAGTTTTAGATCATTTATTCGGAAGATTTCAGTAGAGCAGACAGCATACACATCAGATAGAGCTCTGGCCTCCTGGCCATACAGATCATGAGAAGCAGGGCTCCAGCCCTGCTCCAACAGCCCATCGGGGCACAAGCCTCTCAAACACCCATCTTACACAGTTCTTATAGTAGACCATTTACCAAAGATGCTATCCTAAATAGTCATATAAGGTATGTACTAAAGATAAGAGCGACACAAGCATAGGTGCACAAATACAAATAGCAATGACCATTCAGCTCAGCTGTTAGATTGACAGCTGTAACTGAGTTAGAATTAGAACATTCATGTGAAGAGTGGTTGACTATAAAGACCCCTGCTGTGAGTAAGTCAGATAGTACAGAAATGATAGAAGAACAGGTTGGCATTCTATTTTATCCATTACATTTTTACAGTTTTTAGTTTTTGTACATGAATAATCATATTCATGTACTGTACATACGACAATAGATTTATAGAATGACAAATCAATAGACATTTTACTACCTACATGTTGATACAGTTATCTTACAGAATAGTATTTCTGCTTGTTTGGGTTTGAGAGTTCTTCTCTCATCTTTCTAGAATTTAGTATATGTGAAATCTTTTATCTGGTTGGACGTTAAATCTCTGTTTTTCAAGGCAAAGGGCCCTTAGCACGCCGGCTAATTGTTTTGGGTGGATACGCCTATCAATACTTCTCTCCCTTCTAAACGTTAAAAGTCCAGAGATTATGCAGTCAAAACAAATATTTCCACATTAGTGGCCAATGCCCAGTTGACAATTTTTTTAAGATGTCAGCTTTTTATCTAAAACTCCTATATTAATTAATACAGATAGATATCAAACATATCACATGAAACATTTTACAGAATAATAAATCTGCTTGTTTTAGGTTTGAAAGCTTTGAGAGCTTCTCACTCATAATGTCAAATCTATATCTGTTTGTATGTTAAATCTCTGTTTCTCACGGCTGAGGGCTCCATTATCATCACGTGGAATTTGCTACCAAATGGAATTTTCATCACTCGGGCATTTTCGCTACATGGAATACAAATCTCACCCTTGCAAATAGACCATCTTGGTTCTGCAGCTGTCCAGTCACGATATCATCCCTCTGTCCAGTGACATCAAAGGTACCCTTCAATCGTGGCCACTTTAATGCAAAGATTTTTTTGGAACACAGTGTCCAGTTCTCTTGTGGATGGCTGGTACAGCTCGATCAATTCTAATATAGCTGCACACCAGCGTTCCACATCCACTTTGGGGTCTGGAAGGTCCTGTATGACATCATGCAATTCATCTGGTGTCCAGTTGCGTTGCACAGATACTGTGGGTGAATAAGCATCCCTAAGTGCTTGCTGTGCATCAGAGGCAGGAGGGGGATGAGGATTCGGATAGGGGATTAATGGCATCAGCTGTGTGTCTCTGTTTTTACTGCTACTGCGAAGTGTTTCTCTCCTGCCTTGCTGCAGGGAGAGCTTCTCCATTTCCTGTCCCATTTTAGCCATCTCCACATTGGTCCTCTTCACCTGTTCTGCTATGTCAACGTTGGTCAAGTATCCATAATCATATTTAGTATGATGATGAAATATTGATCCTGCCTCGACAACGCCAAATGTAATAGAAATATTATATTCCATTCAGGTGAAGTTTTAGATCATTTATTCGGAAGATTTCAGTAGAGTAGACAGCATACACATCAGATAGAGCTCTGGCCTCCTGGCCATACAGATCATGAGAAGCAGGGCTCCAGCCCTGCTCCAACAGCCCATCGGGGCACAAGCCTCTCAAACACCCATCTTACACAGTTCTTATAGTAGACCATTTACCAAAGATGCTATCCTAAATAGTCATATAAGGTATGTACTAAAGATAAGAGCGACACAAGCATAGGTGCACAAATACAAATAGCAATGACCATTCAGCTCAGCTGTTAGATTGACAGCTGTAACTGAGTTAGAATTAGAACATTCATGTGAAGAGTGGTTGACTAAAGAACCCTGCTGTGAGTAAGTCAGATAGTACAGAAATGATAGAAGAACAGGTTGGCATTCTATTTTATCCATTACACCTTTCACGGCAATCGGACACTGCATTCATTATTTGAGGCCTTGTGGAGACAATAAATTGTGCAGATGTGACTTATAAGCATTGGAATGCGTTCTGAGGGCAGCATTCAATTTCATTGGTCCTCGTGACTGGTCAATGCATTAAAGTTGAGTTTTCATTTCACATTTAAATCTATACAAAAATGTATACAAACATGCATCAAATTGAACGCAGTCAGACATTATTTGCAATAAAATAACACTTGAAAGCATACATTGTGAACATTTTAATAATTAGTTCAACATAATGCACATTTAAAACACATTTTAGATTTGAGCTATAGCTTATTTGGCAACAACCTTTTCAGAAAACGGTTTGGATTTAGAAGGAATTTGTAGAAGCGGCCGCAGGCCTAAATGGGTTAATATGATTATTACTCATCTTTTCTTATTAAGTCAACAGGCTACGTACTGTATCACTATGGACTGTAGAGTGTCTGAGGGAGATAAAAGCATGTTGT
This sequence comes from Gymnoscopelus braueri, assembly GCF_963280865.1. Classification (NCBI taxonomy): domain Eukaryota; kingdom Metazoa; phylum Chordata; class Actinopteri; order Myctophiformes; family Myctophidae; genus Gymnoscopelus; species Gymnoscopelus braueri. The sequence continues at coordinate 7,442,699 of NC_137617.1, read as the reverse complement.
GACCTTGCACCCATTGAACAGCTGCCTACCAGTTAAGTTTAACTGATTTTGTATTGATAATAGTCCATGCCCACCCAGCTCAGTGGCCTTGTAGTTATAGTGTCTGACCCAAGACTGGGAGGTCAAGGGTTGGATTGGGGGGTAAGTCTCTGTGACATACTAGCGTCAAGTCCAGGGGATGTACTTGGACATCCAGCTGCCTCATGTAAAGGAAACAGGGGATAGACTCCTAGTCCTACCCTATGGGCTCTGCAAGGCTTACTTACGCGGGGATGTGTGCACCTACACTACGTGTGGAGAAAAATGCATGCAAACGGCCACATAACTGCATACATGTCCCTGTCCGCCGTTTGGTCGTTATGTCAGTGTAGCCCAGTGCTGCTGTGGGTTCTTGCCGACAGTTTATAAGACTGTTTTGTATTTACAGCGTTTGCACTTTATTGACTAATACATGTCTACATGAACAATAACACAGAATATCAGCCTGCTGCTTGACAGGTGTTTAAATCTAGGTCCTTATAACTTTGCACCATTGAGCCAGCTCTTTCTCTCTCTGCCAGTGTTATTGTCTGTAACAACAACACTGGCAACAACTAGGTCCAGCACTATACTATGTCTATAACCCTTTGACATTCCCCCCACTTTTTGAATGTGACATATTGTAATCCATGTTTTGTCTAGTGTTATTGTTATCTAAGCAATTACATGCAATTAGATGTCATGGCAGTTGAGGTATAAATTATGTAATGTTTTAGTTAAATCGTATATCAGCGCCTTCTAAAGGCTCACAAAGTCACTTCACATGGAAGGAAATCAGTAAGGAAAATGGGTGCAGGATCACAACAAGCTCTGTATCTCCCACAGGCACTCTACAGTCCATCCATGCTATTTGTTACATTGACTCTGTCTTTTCATCTGTCGCTCTGTGACTGTCCAAATGTTTCTTCAACTACAAATGCACAAAGGTTCTTGTTGGGTGTGCGTCTTCTCTTGCTTGGACAACTGGGACCTCCTGTCACAGGCAACGTACATTGTAGCACCTTATGGTGCCTGGGCTGGAGCACAGAGATCTCATAGTGCAGTAAAACCATTCCTTGAGCAAAGTTTCTATATGCATTCAAAGGCAATGTTCACAAGTGTAACTGCAGTGAACAATTCCATAGTTTCAGTAGTCTAAAGCAGTGGTTCTTGAGCATTTTCATGTCAAGGCCCCCCAAATTGCTATGTATTTGACCATGGACCCCCATCTGAAAGGCACCCCCAGAAAATAAAATCTGTGCGAACAATTGTTTAAATTATTTAAAAAAATTCTCTATTTTCTCTAGATTTTTCAAACCTTTTCAAAAATAGCCGATCAGCTATTTTGGAGTATGTGTGTGATCCTCCTCCCTGTGTGCTTCATCCTCTGCCCATGAAGGATCCTATTCAAACAGCTTGTGATTTTGGTAACCCGGTAGAGCACTAGACAGCTTATTTAATGCATTGCCGAGACATTTGTTCAAACTGTCAAACTCATTCGCGTAGACGGTAGGTGCGCTATCAGAGGTGTATTTTTCAACAAACGCAGCAACTTCATCAGACTCCAGTGTGGTCTTGAGCTCACGGAGGGCATCCTCCACATCAGATCAGATTTCTGACCAGGTCCTTTTTCCGTGATCGCCCCCAAGCGTTCCTTCAGCACTTTCACACGCTCGACCAGACACTGGCGCTGTTTCTTGTTGCGCATGGCACCCTCACGGAGAGGGGAGAGTGAAGTTGCTTTGTCCAAGATGGGGTCTATGAGATCCATGACTGATTGAAAAACATCAGAGAAGGGAGAAAGGGTTAGAGATAGGTTAAAATACAATCAATTGAACGATTGAAAGTTGTTTACTTCAGCAATATTACACGCAAGGGTGTACTTTACCATAATTATTGGCACAACAGTCTTAGGGACTGTTGTCCTAAGCATCAGTGAAGTGCCAATAATGACAGTAAAGCACACCCTCAAGTGTAATACTGTGATTATAGAAGGGTTACCATCTAAATAAAACATAATCAAAATGCAATCACATTGTGGGGCAATTTGCTCTCTAAACAAAACAACAAAAATAAATATTTCTTCTAGCTTTATCTCCATTTCCCTGGCAATACATGGGGTCTGACAGAGACAATTTCTAGTCCCTGTTGAGACAACCAGCCAACTTGAGCTAATGCTTTCTAGAGATTGTGATTTCCCAAAATGAATAAATACCACCCATAGAAACACAAAACGCCATTGTTAATCAATCTTCTTTCAACTAAGATACCTGCTGAAATAAAACATTTTGTTTTTCATAGACAGATGTTGCTACTATATATTCACATGGATTGTTCAAGTAGTAGGCCCTGTCTCTCACTTCTCTTCAGCTCCCCATGATCCTCCTTACTGTCTGCTTTATCCTCTGCCTGTTGAGAAGCTTTGTTGAACAGCTTGTAGTCAACGTGCAGAGCCTTGGAAAGCTTGTAGAATGCGCTGCTCAAACTCCTAAACTCACTGTTGTCGTTGTAGTCTTTAAACACATGCTCGTGGAAACTATCAGATATGTATTTTTTTACAACATCTTTTGCAGACTTCAGTGTTTCATTGAGATCACGGAGGGCCGTTGCCATGTAGTCAGAGAACTGACCAGCTCCTTTTAGCTGCACCAGTTCCTCCAGCCCTTTCAACAGCTCAACCAAACGCTGGGCCAAACGTTGGCACTGTTTCTTGTTGCCCTTGACATCCTCACAGAGAGGGGAGAGTGCAGCTGCTTTGTTGAAGATGGATTCTATAAGATTCAAGACTGATTGAAAAAAAATTAGAGGAAGCAGAAAGGGGGACAAATAAGTTCAAATACAATCGATTGAATCATAACATTATTTTCTCATTATATTGAAGAGAAGTGACAGCTGACTTTAAAGTTGTTTATTAAAGCAATGTTACACAAACGGGTGTGCTTTACCCTCATTATTGTGTGTGTTAATCAACTTCTGGAGTAACTCTGTAACTCTGTAAACTGCCTGACTCATTTAGCCAGTCTTGAGTATATTTTCTTGTATTACCAGGTTGCTTTAAGTAGCTGTACTTTGCTTGCTTAAAAGTTTCAGTGCTGTTTAGTTAGTTTGCTTAAAAGTAGTTTGTTAGTTTGCTTAAAAACATGAGTGCTGTATTGTTAGGTGTCAGCTGATAGCCCTATTAAAGGGAGTTTCACCTGAACCAGGCCAATAGCCTTGTATAGTAGGGGAGGGGCCTACAGATTCTCAAGGTGTATTTGAGTCTGTCCAGCCACAGTGTTACTTCAGTGTGTTATTCAACTTCTGGAGGAACTCTGTAAACTGCCTGACTCATCTAGCCAGTCTGAGTATATGTTCTTGTATTACCAAGTTGCTTTAAGTAGCTGTACTTTGCTTGCTTAAAAGCATCCTTCTCCGTTCTCTACACTGGCTCCCCGTAGCGGCTTGCATCCAGTTTAAGACCCTGGTGCTAGCCTATAGAGCAGTGAAAGGAATAGCTCCTTCTTACCTCCAGGCTATGGTCAATGCTTACACCCCTGCCCGACCACTTCGGTCTGCCGCCTCGGGCGACTGGTTGCCTCGTTGCTCAGTGGTCCTTCTGGTCGATCTACACTGTCACAGCTTTTTTCTGTTCTGGCCCCACAGTGGTGGAATGAACTCAACACTAATGTCAGGACAGCAGAGTCACTGCCCATCTTTCGCCGCAGGCTGAAAACCCACCTCTTCAGGAAACACTACCCTTCCTCTTTGCCTAGCCTACTTGTTGTCAATTATTTGTACGAGCTCTTGTCTTATTGGATCTTGTTTATTCGATACACTTATTTGTTTTAGCTCTTGCTCATTTGATTTTCCTATTTGTCTCATCTGTTTAAGAAAGTAGGTAGCTGATGTATTGCACTTTTACCTTAGCGCTAAGTATACTCTTAGTTGCTTGTTTTAGAAGAGAATGCACTTAAGACTTCTGGTGATTAGTAGTTTTCTTGCCTACCTATGTTGAATGCACTTATTGTAAGTCACTTTGGATAAAAGCGTCTGCTAAATGACTGTAATGTAATGTAATGGCACAACAGTGATGAGGTGTTTGTGCCAAGTGCCCTAAGCATCAGTGAAAAGCCAATAATGACAATAAAGCACACCCTCGAGTGTAATACTGTGATTATAAAACATATAAAAATGCATTCATATTGTGGAGCAAAACAAACTAGCTTTCAAAACAAACTAGCTTTATTTCCATTTCCATGGAAATACATGGGGTCTGACAGAGACAATTTCTAGTCCCTGTTCAGACAACCAGCCTAGTGCTTTCTAGAGCAGTGGTTCTCAAACTTTTTCATGTCAAGATCCCCCAAATTGATGTGTATTTGGCCATGGACCCCCATCTGAAAACGTTTTGTGCCAGGGACCCCAGAAGAGAAGATTTGTGTTAGAAAATTCAAAATCATTCAAACATTTTGTGAAATAAAATTTAATTGGAAATGTTGATTCCTCTTTCTCTAGTAGAGGTAGGTCTACTAATGACACATACACATACCATCAGTATATCTTTCGACATCCCTTTCAGCAGACGCCAATGTTTTCTTGACCTCACAGAGGGTATTCTCCACTCCAATTCCAGCTCCGAATTGCTTGATATCCTCCACCAGGTCCTCCAGCTGTTTCACTTCCTGTTTCAGACGCTCGCACTCTTTCTTGTTGTCCTTTGCATAATCATAGAGAGAGCAGAAGGGAATTGCTCCGGGCAAGATGTCATCTATGAGCTCCATGACTGATTGAAAAACAAGAGAGAAGGGAAAAATAAGAACAGATACAGTAGGTTGAAATCCAATAGATTGAACCATAACATGCTTTTCAGATTGCATTGAATGAGAATTGGTAACTGACTTTAAAGTTGTTTAATTAAGCAATATTAATAAGCAGAGAGAAAGAGGGAGAGGGAGAGAGACGGGAATTACTGAAGGGGGAGCGAGTGAAAAACAGAGACTCTAATGAAGAGAATGAGGTGTTCTAAAAAATAAAAAATAAACGAATATTCTGGCTTGAACTGTTGAAAACAAATAAGAAATAGCAGTTCAAATAATAACATAATTATAAACAGGACATGTAACAGAAGAGAAACAGACATACCACTTGTTGAATCATGGCTTTTCTTGTCTGGTGCAGAGCTATGAGCCTGAGACAGCTCATTGAAAGCTTTTCTGAGAGTCTCTTCGCACTTTTTAAGCTTTCCCTTGCTGCCCGGCCCCATATGCATGAAGCCTCCATCAGTATATCTTTCGAAATCCTTTTCAGCAGACGCCAATGTTTCCTTGACCTCACAGAGGACCTTTTCCACATCGGCAGAGTTCTGACTAGCTCCGTTTTGCTTGATTTTCTCCACCAGGTCCTCCATCTGTTTAACTAGCTGTTTCAGAGGCTCGCACTTTTTCTTGTTGCCCTTTGCATTCTCACAGAGAGAGCAGAAGGAAATTGCTCTGGGCAAGATGTCATCTATGAGATCCATGACTGATTGAAAAACAAGAGAGAAGGGGAAAATAATGACAGATCCAATAGATTGAACCATAACATGCTTTTCAGATTGCATTGAATGAGAACTGGCAACTGACTTTAAAGTTGTTTAATTAAGCAATATTACAAGAGAGGATCTGCTTTATACTGTCATTGTTGGTACAACAGTGATGTGGTCAGGAATGAGATGCTTGTACTGAGTTCCCGAAGCATCACTGAAGTGTCTATAATGATGGTAAAGCCCCACCGTCTTATGTAATACTGGTAATACAAAACTATATTGTTAGCTCAATTTCGTTGTAACTAGGACATCTACTGAAAAAAATGTTTTCATATAGATTTATAAACTAGTAGACACCGTCCTTATGACCCTCCTTCCTTATAGTATTCCTTATTATCCATAACATGGAAAATAACTAAGCCTTCTTCAGGTGGGAATAGATTCTTTAGTCTATTGGGACATTATAGCTATAATACAGCATATATGTGCGACTGTTGATATTGTAAAAAATATAATAATAATAATAATAATAATAATAATAAGTGTAATAATAATAATAATAATTATTATTATTATTAATTAATTAAGTATTAAGTATTAAGTATTAAGTATTAAGTATTAAATATTAAGTACTAAGTATTAAGTATTAAGTATTAAGTATTAAAAAGCGCTTCACAAAACCCACAACTCCACCGCTTAGTCAAACTGTCAGCTAAACCAGCTAAAGGCCCGTTCATAGTCCCTAGATGGGTCTAAAACGTGCGTCAGGGGGTGAGGGATTCCGTCCGTTTTTTACAGACGCATGCATAGTCGCTCACGTTATTTAGGGGTTATTTTATTTATTTTAAAGTGTACAGGCGTAATACACCTATCATCCACTAGATGGCCACTAGTATGTACCGCCGTACCCATAATGTTGCCATGTCTACTTATTATAAGCGACTTTGGGCTTATTTTTCTGTAAAGTTGCTTGTAAACAAACAAGCAATTTTGTATTGGTGGTTGCGGTTTTATTTGGGCTTGTTTCTAAAGTGTAGTTGCTTATTTGGGCCAATTATTATTTAAACCAGTGATTCTCAAACATATATTGTAGATCTGCTATATCCTAGTCGATTCTTTTGGGCTTGTTTTCATAGACCTGGTTGCTTATTTCTCTCACAAAACCTGGCAACACAGCCAGCTGCTGGCATCAGTGCAGCTAACAACATGAAGCTACCATTGTAGCATCTAGCCAAAACAACGCAATAAAAGACACAAACTAGTCCACAAACTAGACAAAAACAATGGTTGTCAAAACGTGAGTTTCGACCCCTACTGCACTGTGCTATATGCTATATATTGTCACAGACCGGTCTATACTTAAGTACATTTACTCAAGTACTTCCACCAACCAACGTGGGTCTTTTTTTTGGAGAAAGAGGGCCCGAGGAAAACTTTTTTTCCTTATACTGCCAACGGGTTCCACTGGTACTACAGCCAACGTACAAACGAACGTACGTCGGCCTGACGGTGAATGTTGACTGCACGGACGGAAATCCTGGAGCCGTAAGTGACGGAGGGGGAGACAAAAACTACGACGCAAGGAGCGCTGGCGCTAGTTACGTATCCTTACGTCCGACTATGAATGATACTTAACTCCACCCCCTCTCCCCTGCGTTGCACACATAGTACTCTCACATAACCTGACAACTATTCCACAATCTCCGAATACTATAGAGTCTGGAACTATACACATCCCAGAAACGGAAGCTGGCATTTCCGTTCACAAAAATATATTTTAAAATATCTTTACATTTTATTTTTCAATGTCCATTTCTGCTAAGCAGCAAGCTATATCTCTGCTGTCGGGCAGAAACCAGCTAACTCCAAAATGTACATTTTTCAGGAAATGACAAAAACAAAACAAAAAGTGGAGTTAGGAGGTTTTGTTCATCATTGGTAAGAACAGCTGAATGGACATCCAAGCTCACAATGAGGTTGGAGGTCAAAAGGGGGTGGAGCCCGACAGCAGAGATATTCAAAATGTAATCACATTGTGGGGCAATTTGCTCTCAAAACAAAATAAGAAAACCGTCTTTTTACTAGCTTTATCTCAATTTCCCTGGAAATGGAGTTTGACGGAGACAATTTCTATAGTCCCTATATATTAAGACAACCAGCCAACTTGAGCTATTGCTTTAGCTTTTTTAGAGATTGTGATTTACCAAACTGAATAAATACTATATAGAAACACAAAACGCCATTGTTAATCAATATTCTTTTAACTAAAATATGTGCTGAAATATATATATTTTTTCATAGACAGGTTTTGCTACTATATCTTCTCATGGATTGTTAAAGTAGTAGACCCCGCCTCTCACTTCTCTTCAGCTCCTCATGGTCCTCCTTCCTGTCTGCTTCATCCTCTGCCTGTTGAGAATCTTCGTTGAACATCGTGTATAGTATATGATCGTGGTCAACCTGCAGAGCCTTGGAAAGCTTGTTGAATACGCCATTGAGACGGCCGTTCAAACTCCTAAACTCACTGTTGTCGTTGTAGTCTTTAAACACATGCTCATGGTAACTATCTAAGAGGTATTTTTTGACAACATCTTCTGCAGACTCCAGTGTTTCCTTGAGATCACGGAGGTCCTCCTCCACTTCGGCAGAGATCTGACCAGCTCCTTTTTGCTTGATTTCCCCCACCAGTTTCTCCAGTCCTTTTACATGCTGGACCAGACGCTGACACTGTTTATTGTTGCCCTTGATCTCCTCACAGAGAGTGTAGAGTGAAGTTGCTATGCGCACGATGTGGTCTATGAGATCCATGACATTGAAAAACATGAGGGGAGAAAAAAGGGGGGACAGATGGATTGAAATCATCATAACATGTTTTTCTAAAGTTAATTGTTTACTTAAGCAATATTACACAAGTTGTCCAATTAATTGATTAGTTAATTTTGAGTTGTGTTTTGCAGTTACAGCTCAGCACCAAGGAACGAAGGATGTGCGTTATTTGTTTTTCTTAATTTTGAGTTGTTTCATCTATAGACCTCTACAGTTTATTGGGTTTTCTGACATTGAGCTCCCTGAGACTCCTGGCTCGGTTGCATAATGTGACCTGTGAGTAGTAGTAAAGGGCACTTCGGTAGCTAAATGCTAAGCTAACAACATGCTAACATGCTAATTGTGTTAGCATCCGCCATTTTGTTTTTAGTGACGTCATCATTAGGGGGCGTGCCCAAGCATGCCCTGACATGTCTGACCCCCCTGCTGTGTGGAGGGGGAGTGGAGGGGTGGCTTTGGCCCCCCCTGCTGGGGGGGGGGGGGGGGGGGGGGGGGGGGATGAAGTAGGAGGGGGGTTAATTCAATTACTGTGTCTAAGTGGGTGTGTCCCAGACAGGATAACGTGTATTGAAAGGTGAAGGGAGTGGGGGGTGTAGGGGGGATATGGCTGGGTAACCTAGACAGTGATAATTGAATACACTCAAAAAGGTTAGTGGGGTTTCTGTTTTGTTTTATTCTTAAAGAATAAGAATTGTTATTCTTTGATCAAATGTTTGCGTGTAATTGACTGCTGCAATGTCACTTGAGATTTACAGGCTTCAAGTGGTTGTTTAAAATGTAACTTTGATTGACTTAGGGCATATTATAGTCTTATTTCAGAAAAATCACTCTTTTATAAATTATTCTTAAAGGGTATAATAACTTTAATACCTATAATGACTTTAGAACATATGCCGTAGCAGGGTTTTATTTTCTAACAGTATTCCTTACTCCCTTGTAGTTAAACTGGGGAACATGCAAAGGAATCAAGGTGCATTAAGAGTGTAACAGGCTGGCAAGTGGTTCTTTAGTCTAGTCTTTTCACAGACGGTTTGATTAAAATAAAAATCTTTTTTTTTAAAGCAACGGTAGCTAAACCTTAATGTGACACAATACAACCCTAACAACATCACCATGTTAAACATTTATAACTTTTTTTTTACTGCATACACAGCTTTAGAAAAACAAGTATTTAAAAATACCCCCAGTGCATGCTGGGTAATTATTTCAACCAATGGGAGGGGGCCCCTAGTGACATAGATGGTTGAAAATGCCCCACTCACAGGGTGTTATTATACAGTGTAAACAAGTAGAATGCACCATTGACACAACCTATGTATTGTGTTTAAAGCTGCATTTACTCGCTACTCTTTTAATTCCCTAAAGTAATATTACACAGTCCTTTAACAAAAAGGTTTGAACACTTTGAATGTGATTCTAAAAGATGTTAACACATCAGGATAGAGGATACATTGAAAGTCTAACAGGTTTGGTACCACTGTCTAGTTTCTAGTCCTTTCACTGCAGGTTTTAAAAATAATAATAATCAAAAATGATATTTTAAAAGGCTAATGGTAGCTAAACCTTAATGTGACACAAAGACAACCCTAACAATATCACCATATTAAACATTTATAACTTTTTTTTTTACAAGTGGAGTGCAACTTGATATGATTAATGTAATGATAGGACTCAGGTTGCACTTTAAAAGGGAGACAGGCTGGCAACTGGCTCTAGTCTCTAACCTTTTCACTGACGGTTTGATTAAAATAAAAATCTTTTTTTGAAAGTTTAGTTTAGCTAAACCTTTTAAGATGTGACACAAGACAACACTGAACAACATCATACAAAAACATGTTCTAACTTAGTACTGCATATACAGCCATAGCATGCAAGTATTCAAAAATTACCGCAGTGCATGCTGGGTAATTATTTTTAACCAATAGCTGAGCTTTGATGTGGTTGATCCATCTTTGGAGATCTTACACAGTAACTGTTTCACTTTCATTTTGTTTTAAGACACTTTTTATGTCTTACTACTAAACAAAAGAGTAGATTAACTTACTGACCCCCAGCCAATATATATTTTCTAACTAACTTACTGCATCTTTTAAGATGTGACACAAGACAAACCCCTAACCACCTTACCACATAAGACATTTATATCTTTTTTATTGCAATAGCTTGTAGTAAGCAAGTATTTAAAAGTTACCACAATGCATGCTGGGTATTTTTTTATTTTTTACTTCTTACTCACCGTCTCAGAGGATCATAGTGTCTCACTGTTTGTTAGTTTTTTTTTTGCTTGCAGTATCATGTAGTATATATTTCTTCTCTCTGTGTATTACTTTTACCTAAAAAATGTATACATAAAGGTGCTAAGCTATCTATACAATGCTATATCTACATACTCAAACTCCATATTAACAAGAGTTTGGTGAAGAAACATATTTTCTGAAAATGAATTCAATGTTTTTGGCTGAAACACTACACCATTTCTATATTAAACCCAGAAGAAGTAACCTCCGTAGGCCTATTGTGAATTAGTAATTAACAGAGTACATTGGATCATGGTCTCCCGCATGCCTGCCAGGTAAGTATAACCTCCTCACGCTATTCGTGGAGGGAAGCACCCACCCCACGTACAAGTCACACTTACGGTTCATACAACACACACTCAATCACACACACTACTATGTTAACGTACACACATTTTATGAAGCTAGGTGATGATAGCTGTTGAATGTTGGGATTGGAAGGAAATAGACTTGTATTATGCATTGTTTTTGGAAGCTATTTTAAACTATTTTAGAAACCTTTTATAACATAATGTGTCACCCATGTCTATATCAGGTTACTCACATTGTATCTCTCAAAATGTCATCTTTAAAAACATTTCTCCACTTTCACACAATTCCCACATTTGTGGAATTATCACCATGTTAAACATTTATAAACTATTTACTACATGCATAGCTTTAGTAAGCCAGGATGTCAGGCCATAATGCAATGCATGGTGGGTAATTATTTTTTAACCAATGGGAGGGTCAGTAAACACTGTGTGCATTAGATCATAGTTTCGCACCAGCCTGCCAGGTAACAAAGCCAGGAATCTGGTTACGATGGCTCCCCCGGCCAGGTAAGTATAACTTCCTCACGCTATTCGTGGAGGGAAGCACCCAACCCACGTACAAGTCACACTTACGGTTCATACAACACACTCAATCACACACTACTATGTTAACGTACACACATTTTATGAACTAGTTGATCAGTTATTTTAGAAACATTTTGAAAATAATGTGTCACCCACCTCTTTTCCAGGACAAAAGTGTGGTTATTTACGCACTTTTAAAAGCTTCATGTTTTATCTGTCTTATGTCTTGTATAGTGTTTTTATGTGTTTTTGAATACTTTTATTAATAGTATGCAGAGACAAGCACAGGGGTGTACCGTATTGTGTTCATTCTATTGAACATGTAATATGTTCTCTCCCAATAGGTCAAATATTTTGTATTATGTACATGTTTCCAAATAACATTTCTTGAAACTAAGATCTGTATTACTTATTGTAAGTCACTGATTTTGTTAAATACTATTAGTTTACCCTAGATTGTTTTAAACTAAATATATTTATATTATATAATGTGTGATAAATTGATGATTTAAACTGGAAATTAGTTCTTGAGCTATTAATGTGTTTTTTAACATATTAATCTCAGGGGAAGGTTAGCCAGGATTAAAGTTAACCTGTAAACAGATGACAGGCTGCTCATTATTCAGCCATGTACTCTTTTTAATCCACGGTTTTCAAAAATCTAAATTATAATTTTGAAGTCTAGGTTAGATAAAGCTTAATGTTACACCAAACATCTCCTAATAAATATATATTTTCAAACTAACTTATTTACTGTATACATAGCCTTAGAAAAAACAATTATTTAGTGTCACCCCAATGCATGATGGGTAATTACACCCTCACATACATGGACCAATGAGAGAAGGTGGGTTTTGAATGTATGTTGATTTGGGCCCCAATAGTAGATATCTGAGTACTCATTCCTATTTATTAGTTGTTAAGAAGACATTTTATCAAGCTGACTAACCCTTATAACTAGGATGTATAAAACTACAATACATCTTCCTCAGCAGTGAAAGAAAACTCTGAGAAAATGAATGATTGGGGAATATACCACAATGCGATTATAGTGGGCATAATATCATTGCTGTACGTGTATTCATGAAACAGCTAAATTTGGTCACATTTCGATTTTTATCATCCGCAACGTAATAGATCTTCTGTAAAGCTCCTTTCCATCATGACACCGTGAACATCGATGAATAGATTATATGGCATACACAGTTTTTATTTACATGATTATTATTAAAAACATATACCATTATCAATTATATTCATATACAACAAACATGAGGTTTCATCTAAATCAATCATTCTCTGTATAACATACACAACATTACGCATAGACCAATCACGTATACCTTGCTGATACTTTAAGACGCACATATCAATGATATATGTACACAGGACCATCACATGACATACTCCTTTTGAGTCTCCTTGTTTTTCATCATAAAAACTATCAACTACGGCCCTCACGTTTCTATCATTAATGACACGCCTATTATGACCATGGTACCCTGATATTAGCTCTTTATATGTAGTATTCCTAGTTTTTACATAATGAATATGACTTCTAAAAATATCATATCCCTCTGGTGGGTATACAATATCACCGGACTTTGTATATTGATCAATTACAGTATTCACAAGGGTTATAAGTCTATTGTAAATAGAACCCTCAATACTAGATGTCACCCCCATTGTAATGAATATCAGTATGGTGATCTAGGTGACCTCTTTATTCTCTGTATTTGGCAATGCCTCGCTGTCCTCCGGAGTGTACAGGAATGACAAATACTGTACAGGAATGACAAATACTGTTGTGCATGGGTCTGTCCGTATTCCTTTATCCATGTGATGAGTGTATCGTCCTCTAAATAAGATTCAGTATAATCCACTGCATTGTCTGTAGGATCACACAACTCAGGAGTGCATCGTCCTAGGTATGAAATAAAAAAGTCAGTATAGAAATAAAACCTATGGCCTGTTTCCATCGGGGTCCTTTGTATTCAACTCATAGAATAAAGACTGACCCCGACGGGGTTTGAACCCGCAACCTTCTGATCTGGAGTCAGACGCACTACCGTTGTGCCACAGAGTCCTTATAAATTAAGTTTTACTCACCAACATTTCTTGGCTATGTCATATCATGCTTTAATAGAAAAGTGAATACCACTTCAACCAACATGGATAGTATTAGTAATGATAAATAATCACAAAAATGTAAAACTCGTAATGTCTGTTGGAGATCAGTCAGCCGTTCTCCTTAGCTTGGAGCGTAAAGATCGTTTTTCCTTCATAGAGTGTGCATGTATGGACATGTCTGAGTCTTGTATCAAGCCTGAGCCAAACAGAGGTCTGCAGGGCGGTTTGGAGGTGTGTCAGGGGAGTCACTTTAACCTATTGTGACCATTCAGGCCTATGCATTGGTAAAGGGGCCCCCCACGTCACTGAGGGAGTGGTCCTACAAAACGTATATAGGCAGCTCTTTGCAAGAGCTGCTAGGAAGAGAAAACTTCTCTAACTAGAGCTGAAAGTTAACCCGAAAACACCCCCGCCTGGACATCCTAAGAAAAATATCTTTAAAGTCAATTTCTAACATTGGACTACACTTCATGTTCGCTGTTGAGTGGATACGCCGTGCTGCGGGGACAACGAACAGGGACCTTTTTACAGCTATTCTGGTGACCTGATTTTTTACGGTTCGACTGACTAAAAACTCTCCTCTCTGGTCCTTTTCTATTAAGAAAACTCAGAAAGCCTAGACCTAGAGAGACGATAGCTGAAAGAAGAAGAAGAAGATGTACTCTACCCACTTGATTTATGAGGCCGAGGATGAAAAGATATGGAAACTGTCTAATGATCGAAAATTACGGTGCTATTTTTCACCATCCACCCGTTTTCCATTTGTTGAACTGTATACAATGGAAGAGGATGGAGTATTGTTGGATAATGGATTGCATCATTTGAGAGTTTATGCATCTGAATTTGAAAGATTGAAGACTGCCATTATGGATTTCACTGATTATCTGCTCTGGGGGAGATGGGCCACCGATGACTACATCAAACCATTAGATATGGTGAAAGTGGACAAGACAATCCCTACCCGGTTATCCGAGGGTGAAGCCTTCCTTATTGACTGTTCAAGGACATATTTATGGCTATTGGTGAGATTCCAGTCTCAGGGCCCTACTCGCGAAATACCTAAAACTGTATTGGAGAAAGAAAAGTATTTTCCAATACGCCTAGCCTTTCACGCAGGGGATTTCTGGCTGCTACGGGATGTGATGAAATTAATCAGTGTTTTTTTCGTCAAAGCAAAAGAGAATCGAAAGATGGCCCTGTTGGAGGAACGCCTTAATGGAGTCAATCGTGTAGTGCCCAGTCTCTCTGCAAAGAAACCGAGACGAGTAAATCTGAATAAACCGTGTCTCTTTCATTTCCACAATACCCTGTCTGGCGCAATAGAGTACGCAATGGACAAACCAGCTGGAGCAACTCTGTTCTCAATGGACAACTTTAATATTGCAAAACCTGTATATGTAAAACCCACAAAACCATGATTTATTATGATGTTTGTGGTGTTTAAGTGTAACATATTCGTGTTTAAAAACCCAAATGTGTAACATGCTGTGTGTACGTTTGTATGTGTGTGTGTGTGTGTAATATATCCATGTGTTTCTTGTGAAATAAAAAAAAATATCAAACACCTCAAATCTTTTTCATAGTTACATTTTTTTTTTCATAGCTAATGTGCATATTTCAATTCAAAATGATTTTGTTTACTATATCATTTGATATAGTTATATGATAGTCCTGTAATGCTAGCTGAAAATGACAAGTTAGATTCATATTTTACTTCTAAACGTCTGTTACTTCTAACTTATAGCAACCTCCAGTTTTACCTGATGATAAGTCTCCACATGGATTGGTCTCCGCATAGGAATACCAGTGTGTAGGTCTTAGTAATACCAATAGACAGTAATTACTGGACAATTGTCCTGTAAATCAGTGAGTCTGATTCTGAGTCAAAGTAGCAACTATTATATCCACCCCACCCTCCTACACTCTAATGGAGCTCCTCCTCCTCACCCTATTACACAATATAAGACACTCTCGATTTTCCTTATTCAAAAACATGGAGGGATCTGCTGAAAGAACAACCCAAAAAACTCCTTCAGTGTACGCTGTAGCATACGACCCATGGGATGACTCACCCTATGAATGTTACCGAGGCGATGAATACTATTCACCTCCACCATCACCTGTGTTTTTCCGTGATATACCTTTCTCCTCTCCATTGAATTTGTCTCTGACCCTGCATCAGCCTGATGGACTGTGCAGTAAATGCTTTCTGATGACTATAAAAGTATGCATCGTCAGGCTACTGGATTTGGTAATAACTGATCAGATGAAAGAAGCCTGCTATGGTTGTCAAACAGACCATCCTAGCCAGACCCAACATCGATGTCTCGACCCACCACCAAAATATTATGTCTTCAACCATTTTAAAGAATTAATTAAAAGACTGTGGAATGACAGGTTTCTATCAGGAATCATACACGTACTGGAATCTCAAAGGTTTGTTGCTATACCATCCAGAGTGCAGGGGATCTGTGAAGCTTATCTTCATGACCTAAAGATGGCGGACGACATTCGGGTAAAAATCAAAGAGGCCGCTAATACTGATCATGTGATGGGTGGATACAAAGCAAAACGCAATATGCTGAACGATCTCGCTACATTTTGGAGAAACTCGTCAGCAGCAGAACCAGGTTCTGACACAGGTAATTAATTGAGAAAATAACTAATCCTATACACATGCTCAATCACAATGTGTGATATATTTGTGTTTAAAGTTGTCTTTTCTCTTCTCCTTCACCTCCTCGCCAGTGTTTTTGATACCCTCTCCAGTGGATTCAACCCTGACTATGGATCAACCGGATGGATTGTGCGGAGTGGTCTTTCTGGATATTATAAAAACATGCATTGATAAGCTGTTAACTGTCATACTAAGTAATCAGACGGATCTTAAAGTCAGTTACTGTTTTACCCCAGGGGTAACCTATGGACATGCCCTATACCCAGTGCCACGTTACTATGTCTTCAATCATTTTAAAGAATTTATTGAAATGCTATGGACTGAACGATTTCTTTCAGGAATCATGCATGTGCTGGAAACTCGGGGCATTGTTACTACAGAATCCAGAGTGCAAGGAGTGTGTGAAGTTATTCTAAATGAGCTGAGGCTAGATATCACAGCTGATACTCTGGGATATGATCAGCGTCATAATATAATGAACAAACTCGTTCCGTTCTGGAGAAACTCACCACCTAGAGTACCATGGTCAGCGCTATAGAATTATTAGATTTTCATAGATCATTATTTGTGTAGTTTAGCAGATATTATTGAACATATATTCTTGAACATGTAATCACAATAATAATAAATTTTAAAAAAAAGTATATGCTTTTTCCATGAAATAGTCATCTTTTATTTTGTTGGTTATTTGTATTTTAAGACAGAAAACTTACAAAGCACAATTTAATTGATACTTTAGACAGACAATTGATGGTATTCTTCATAAGGTAGCTTTTTAGCTAGATTGTGTACCCTTAAAGAAATAATAACAGACACATGTTGTAATGAATGTTTTTTTATTTTCAATACATCAAGTCAGTAGTTAGTAGTTACTATCACTATTCCTGTTCATGATTTGGAAAAGTGTGTGAGTATATATATATATAAGACTAAATAATCTATCACCTAAAGCAAAATAGGTTTTAAATACATTAGACATGTAGAGTTATTTACTGAATAAATAAATAAAAAGTCTAAAATAAAACAATGAGCAGTAGTCTAGCTACTATACAACCCTTTGGCATGACATGCATGTATCTCCATCCAGCTCAGTTGGTAGGAAAGTAGCAGAATTTAACACATTACATCTTTTTAAAGCGACGTGGCAAATTCAGATAATAGTCTTCGACTTCGACTTCGACTTTGTCAGTCAGATGAGGTGTCTTTGGACGCAAAAGAATATAGGCAACAGCCTCATGGACCAATACAGTCAATGGATGAATTTGAGGCTAACGAATTAGTAACCTCATGGGTCCAAGTCACAATGTCATTTGTAACTTGTCCTGTCCTATATACAATGTCAAACAATGTTTGAGTTAATTCTGCATACTCACTAATCCATCATCTCCTTCATCTTCTTCATCCGTCTACGGTTGAATACAATGACGGCATAACTAACATCCTGTACCAGCATACAACCGTTATCAGCTAAGGGAACGTAAAGTACGTCCATCTGTCTTTTCATGCCAAGCTTTAGCATTTGATGACCTGTAAGGGATCCACCACGCTCCATCTCATAATCAGACATGGTCACTTTCCTCTCTCTAGCCACCTCTCGTGCCCTATCAGCTATCCTCATCTCCTCTTCCTCCTCCTTCAACCGTGCTTCCTCCTCTTCCTCCTCTGACTCGTGACCCATCATTTGGATAGCCCGCATCTCACTCCCTCTACGTAACATCTCCTTTCGCCCCTGCTCATACTTTTCTGCTATACGGTCCCACTCCCTCGCTGCATTTTTGATATCTTTTACAGAAACTCTATGTTCAGGTTCTCTTCTATAACATAGCATATGCTCCAGACCTTTGGGGATGATAAATTGTTCACGAGCGAGGGTGCCAAGCTCCTCAGAACTTGATGGGGAGGGATGAGGTGGGGGGAGAGGGGTGGATGATGATGAGCGCTGAGACGAAGATAAATCTAAAGGTTCAACGTCCCTCAAACCGGTCTCCTCTTCGTCAGGCATCTCCTCTGAGGAGGGTGACGGTGGCGACTTGGTCACAATTGTACGGTTCTGGCCCCGTAGATTCATGGCATAGTCATGGTTCTGCAGAATGTTTGTGTCATCGTTAACGCTCCCTGATGTGTAGAAGCCAGCGGAACGTATTGCATCTTCATTCGGTGGTGTCACAAAATGATCCTTAGAGATCTTGAGGGAGTGCACAGAGAGAGGATCTATCGTGTGGGAAGAAAATAAGGCAAAAACAAAACAAAACAACAACTATTAGATCAAATTGGATGGAATATCTCATGCGCAATATATACACACACACAAATACTATGATAATATAGTATTTTACTATATTTAATAATTAATTTGATCAACTCTTTGCCACATTCATTTACATTGAAAGTGATCTGATTGATGATCTGATTACACACATGTAATAGACATAGAAATAAGAAATTAAACACTTACCCAATACAGAGGCCATAGCGAATATGTAGGAAATGAAAAAAAAATTAACACTAGGCAGATTAGGACAGGTAACACAACGTTGCGTGATACTGCTAGGTCCAAAAATCAATCCACCAGAATAGCTGTAAAAAGGTTCCTGTTTGTCGTCCCCGCAGCACGGCGTATCCACTCAACAGCGAACATGAAGTGTAGTCCAATGTTAGAAATTGACTTTAAAGATATTTTTCTTAGGATGTCCAGGCGGGGGTGTTTTCGGGTTAACTTTCAGCTCTAGTTAGAGAAGTTTTCTCTTCCTAGCAGCTCTTGCAAAGAGCTGCCTATATACGTTTTGTAGGACCACTCCCTCAGTGACGTGGGGGGCCCCTTTACCAATGCATAGGCCTGAATGGTCACAATAGGTTAAAGTGACTCCCCTGACACACCTCCAAACCGCCCTGCAGACCTCTGTTTGGCTCAGGCTTGATACAAGACTCAGACATGTCCATACATGCACACTCTATGAAGGAAAAACGATCTTTACGCTCCAAGCTAAGGAGAACGGCTGACTGATCTCCAACAGACATTACGAGTTTTACATTTTTGTGATTATTTATCATTACTAATACTATCCATGTTGGTTGAAGTGGTATTCACTTTTCTATTAAAGCATGATATGACATAGCCAAGAAATGTTGGTGAGTAAAACTTAATTTATAAGGACTCTGTGGCACAACGGTAGTGCGTCTGACTCCAGATCAGAAGGTTGCGGGTTCAAACCCCGTCGGGGTCAGTCTTTATTCTATGAGTTGAATACAAAGGACCCCGATGGAAACAGGCCATAGGTTTTATTTCTATACTGACTTTTTTATTTCATACCTAGGACGATGCACTCCTGAGTTGTGTGATCCTACAGACAATGCAGTGGATTATACTGAATCTTATTTAGAGGACGATACACTCATCACATGGATAAAGGAATACGGACAGACCCATGCACAACAGTATTTGTCATTCCTGTACAGTATTTGTCATTCCTGTACACTCCGGAGGACAGCGAGGCATTGCCAAATACAGAGAATAAAGAGGTCACCTAGATCACCATACTGATATTCATTACAATGGGGGTGACATCTAGTATTGAGGGTTCTATTTACAATAGACTTATAACCCTTGTGAATACTGTAATTGATCAATATACAAAGTCCGGTGATATTGTATACCCATCAGAGGGATATGATATTTTTAGAAGTCATATTCATTATGTAAAAACTAGGAATACTACATATAAAGAGCTAATATCAGGGTACCATGGTCATAATAGGCGTGTCATTAATGATAGAAACGTGAGGGCCGTAGTTGATAGTTTTTATGATGAAAAACAAGGAGACTCAAAAGGAGTATGTCATGTGATGGTCCTGTGTACATATATCATTGATATGTGCGTCTTAAAGTATCAGCAAGGTATACGTGATTGGTCTATGCGTAATGTTGTGTATGTTATACAGAGAATGATTGATTTAGATGAAACCTCATGTTTGTTGTATATGAATATAATTGATAATGGTATATGTTTTTAATAATAATCATGTAAATAAAAACTGTGTATGCCATATAATCTATTCATCGATGTTCACGGTGTCATGATGGAAAGGAGCTTTACAGAAGATCTATTACGTTGCGGATGATAAAAATCGAAATGTGACCAAATTTAGCTGTTTCATGAATACACGTACAGCAATGATATTATGCCCACTATAATCGCATTGTGGTATATTCCCCAATCATTCATTTTCTCAGAGTTTTCTTTCACTGCTGAGGAAGATGTATTGTAGTTTTATACATCCTAGTTATAAGGGTTAGTCAGCTTGATAAAATGTCTTCTTAACAACTAATAAATAGGAATGAGTACTCAGATATCTACTATTGGGGCCCAAATCAACATACATTCAAAACCCACCTTCTCTCATTGGTCCATGTATGTGAGGGTGTAATTACCCATCATGCATTGGGGTGACACTAAATAATTGTTTTTTCTAAGGCTATGTATACAGTAAATAAGTTAGTTTGAAAATATATATTTATTAGGAGATGTTTGGTGTAAGATTAAGCTTTATCTAACCTAGACTTCAAAATTATAATTTAGATTTTTGAAAACCGTGGATTAAAAAGAGTACATGGCTGAATAATGAGCAGCCTGTCATCTGTTTACAGGTTAACTTTAATCCTGGCTAACCTTCCCCTGAGATTAATATGTTAAAAAACACATTAATAGCTCAAGAACTAATTTCCAGTTTAAATCATCAATTTATCACACATTATATAATATAAATATATTTAGTTTAAAACAATCTAGGGTAAACTAATAGTATTTAACAAAATCAGTGACTTACAATAAGTAATACAGATCTTAGTTTCAAGAAATGTTATTTGGAAACATGTACATAATACAAAATATTTGACCTATTGGGAGAGAACATATTACATGTTCAATAGAATGAACACAATACGGTACACCCCTGTGCTTGTCTCTGCATACTATTAATAAAAGTATTCAAAAACACATAAAAACACTATACAAGACATAAGACAGATAAAACATGAAGCTTTTAAAAGTGCGTAAATAACCACACTTTTGTCCTGGAAAAGAGGTGGGTGACACATTATTTTCAAAATGTTTCTAAAATAACTGATCAACTAGTTCATAAAATGTGTGTACGTTAACATAGTAGTGTGTGATTGAGTGTGTTGTATGAACCGTAAGTGTGACTTGTACGTGGGTTGGGTGCTTCCCTCCACGAATAGCGTGAGGAAGTTATACTTACCTGGCCGGGGGAGCCATCGTAACCAGATTCCTGGCTTTGTTACCTGGCAGGCTGGTGCGAAACTATGATCTAATGCACACAGTGTTTACTGACCCTCCCATTGGTTAAAAAATAATTACCCACCATGCATTGCATTATGGCCTGACATCCTGGCTTACTAAAGCTATGCATGTAGTAAATAGTTTATAAATGTTTAACATGGTGATAATTCCACAAATGTGGGAATTGTGTGAAAGTGGAGAAATGTTTTTAAAGATGACATTTTGAGAGATACAATGTGAGTAACCTGATATAGACATGGGTGACACATTATGTTATAAAAGGTTTCTAAAATAGTTTAAAATAGCTTCCAAAAACAATGCATAATACAAGTCTATTTCCTTCCAATCCCAACATTCAACAGCTATCATCACCTAGCTTCATAAAATGTGTGTACGTTAACATAGTAGTGTGTGTGATTGAGTGTGTGTTGTATGAACCGTAAGTGTGACTTGTACGTGGGGTGGGTGCTTCCCTCCACGAATAGCGTGAGGAGGTTATACTTACCTGGCAGGCATGCGGGAGACCATGATCCAATGTACTCTGTTAATTACTAATTCACAATAGGCCTACGGAGGTTACTTCTTCTGGGTTTAATATAGAAATGGTGTAGTGTTTCAGCCAAAAACATTGAATTCATTTTCAGAAAATATGTTTCTTCACCAAACTCTTGTTAATATGGAGTTTGAGTATGTAGATATAGCATTGTATAGATAGCTTAGCACCTTTATGTATACATTTTTTAGGTAAAAGTAATACACAGAGAGAAGAAATATATACTACATGATACTGCAAGCAAAAAAAAAACTAACAAACAGTGAGACACTATGATCCTCTGAGACGGTGAGTAAGAAGTAAAAAATAAAAAAATACCCAGCATGCATTGTGGTAACTTTTAAATACTTGCTTACTACAAGCTATTGCAATAAAAAAGATATAAATGTCTTATGTGGTAAGGTGGTTAGGGGTTTGTCTTGTGTCACATCTTAAAAGATGCAGTAAGTTAGTTAGAAAATATATATTGGCTGGGGGTCAGTAAGTTAATCTACTCTTTTGTTTAGTAGTAAGACATAAAAAGTGTCTTAAAACAAAATGAAAGTGAAACAGTTACTGTGTAAGATCTCCAAAGATGGATCAACCACATCAAAGCTCAGCTATTGGTTAAAAATAATTACCCAGCATGCACTGCGGTAATTTTTGAATACTTGCATGCTATGGCTGTATATGCAGTACTAAGTTAGAACATGTTTTTGTATGATGTTGTTCAGTGTTGTCTTGTGTCACATCTTAAAAGGTTTAGCTAAACTAAACTTTCAAAAAAAGATTTTTATTTTAATCAAACCGTCAGTGAAAAGGTTAGAGACTAGAGCCAGTTGCCAGCCTGTCTCCCTTTTAAAGTGCAACCTGAGTCCTATCATTACATTAATCATATCAAGTTGCACTCCACTTGTAAAAAAAAAAGTTATAAATGTTTAATATGGTGATATTGTTAGGGTTGTCTTTGTGTCACATTAAGGTTTAGCTACCATTAGCCTTTTAAAATATCATTTTTGATTATTATTATTTTTAAAACCTGCAGTGAAAGGACTAGAAACTAGACAGTGGTACCAAACCTGTTAGACTTTCAATGTATCCTCTATCCTGATGTGTTAACATCTTTTAGAATCACATTCAAAGTGTTCAAACCTTTTTGTTAAAGGACTGTGTAATATTACTTTAGGGAATTAAAAGAGTAGCGAGTAAATGCAGCTTTAAACACAATACATAGGTTGTGTCAATGGTGCATTCTACTTGTTTACACTGTATAATAACACCCTGTGAGTGGGGCATTTTCAACCATCTATGTCACTAGGGGCCCCCTCCCATTGGTTGAAATAATTACCCAGCATGCACTGGGGGTATTTTTAAATACTTGTTTTTCTAAAGCTGTGTATGCAGTAAAAAAAAAGTTATAAATGTTTAACATGGTGATGTTGTTAGGGTTGTATTGTGTCACATTAAGGTTTAGCTACCGTTGCTTTAAAAAAAAAGATTTTTATTTTAATCAAACCGTCTGTGAAAAGACTAGACTAAAGAACCACTTGCCAGCCTGTTACACTCTTAATGCACCTTGATTCCTTTGCATGTTCCCCAGTTTAACTACAAGGGAGTAAGGAATACTGTTAGAAAATAAAACCCTGCTACGGCATATGTTCTAAAGTCATTATAGGTATTAAAGTTATTATACCCTTTAAGAATAATTTATAAAAGAGTGATTTTTCTGAAATAAGACTATAATATGCCCTAAGTCAATCAAAGTTACATTTTAAACAACCACTTGAAGCCTGTAAATCTCAAGTGACATTGCAGCAGTCAATTACACGCAAACATTTGATCAAAGAATAACAATTCTTATTCTTTAAGAATAAAACAAAACAGAAACCCCACTAACCTTTTTGAGTGTATTCAATTATCACTGTCTAGGTTACCCAGCCATATCCCCCCTACACCCCCCACTCCCTTCACCTTTCAATACACGTTATCCTGTCTGGGACACACCCACTTAGACACAGTAATTGAATTAACCCCCCTCCTACTTCATCCCCCCCCCCCCCCCCCCCCCCCCCCCCCCCAGCAGGGGGGGCCAAAGCCACCCCTCCACTCCCCCTCCACACAGCAGGGGGGTCAGACATGTCAGGGCATGCTTGGGCACGCCCCCTAATGATGACGTCACTAAAAACAAAATGGCGGATGCTAACACAATTAGCATGTTAGCATGTTGTTAGCTTAGCATTTAGCTACCGAAGTGCCCTTTACTACTACTCCTGTGGCTCATGAATGTGTTTAATACATGCTGTTCATGTCTGGCTGGATTTTTACCAGACACAGTACCTGCATCTCAAATCTGTATCAGAATTACACATTTGGCTGCATCTTGTGTATTGTTGTTGTTGTTATCTTTTAATAATGTATTTGTTTATTTGTGAGGGACAGAAAACATTAATGAACAACAACCATATAAAAATATAAACATGATGGTGTTAGCAAGAATACAGATTTACATTGAAATTCCTCAGGCCGGTAACAAAAAAACTTAACAAACAAACAAAAAAAGAATTTTGTGATCCTTGGAAAAAATGGTGTAAATGAAGGTTCAGGACTTTGAGCTATAAGCCCAGATGTAAAGCGGGCTGGTGTAGTGCCACAATGACGCCAATTTGAAACATCTGCAGTGCAGTGAGAAGGAAAGAGCGGGAGAGAGAAAGGGAGAGAAAGGGGGAGAAAGAGGGAGAGAGAGAGGAGAGGAGAGGGAGAAAAAGGGGCAGAAAGAAAGAGGAGAGAGGGGCAGCAGCGAGGGGGGAGAAAGAGGGAGAGAGAGAGAGAGAGAGAGAGAGCGAGAGAGAGAGAGAGAGAGAGAGAGAGAGAGAGAGAGAGAGAGAGAGAGAGAGAGAGAGTGAGTTACTGAAGGGGGTGCGAGTGAAAAACAGAGACAAATGAAGAGAATGAGGGGTTCTAAAAAACTCAAATTGAAAATTCTGGCTTGAACTGATGAAAACAAATAAGAGAGCAGTTAAAATAATAACATATTATAAACAGGACATGTAGTAACAGAAGAGAAACAGACATACCATTTGTTGAATCATGGTTGTTCTTGTCTGATGTTGATAGGCAACGCAGCATTTATTTGATCTGTTATGAAATTCAAACACACAAATCGGCCTCAGGTCTAAATCAGTTAAAATATTTAACGTTTGCTTGTGAAATTGCATGCAGCTGCTGAGCAGTAACTTTGCAAGCATGTTGTATGTTATGTGTAACTTAAAATCAGAACGGATACTTACTACGATATTTCACACCCAGCACCAAACCAATAAGGACGAGAGCAACAATAATCCCTACAACAATACCCCCCAAGGATGTATTTCCTTAAAATAAAAAGACAAATAAGCCTCTGTTAACCCAACTTTCTAACACATTAGGAAGGCTAGGAAGATTGAGGTCCAATGTATAAACTGTTTTCCCAGTGTTGTGTCAAGTGCATAGATTTGTATTGTAGTTGTGCAGCAATGGACTATCATTTCTTTACATCAATGGAGGCATCAGCCACATACTGTAGAGTTGATATAGGAATACAAATTAATCTTCACAGCATGGTACTGTACATTCTCTTCCAATAAAACAGTAAAGGGTATTTATTGACATGGCATAAACAGACAAAAAGAATAAACACCTTATAACACCAACATACCTTTTATATAAAACGGGTTGTCACTGGGATCACTCTGCTCCTCACTGACTGGGTTCTTCATTTCACAGAATACTTTTTCAACCTTCTTCCATTCCTCATCGTCGGTGATAGTCCAGTTCTGTCCAGACTCCATCCATTCCCCTTCATCTTTCTTCCAGCGATGACCTGAATCTGTGATGTTTCCTTCACAGACCAGTAAGCAGGTGGTAGATTGAGGTGCACAAGGTGGTCTGTTAACCACTGATGGCTTTGGGACATTCTCTGTTAGGAAAAAGAATGAAGACAACTAAGGGCGGATTCAGACTGGGTCCGATTGATTCAAACCGTTCCCGAGTACGATTGGCCTCTCCCAGCTGGCCATTATTCACATTGGCCAAGATTCATCTGCACCCGAAACCATTTCATTTAACAGTAATGGTAAATATGTGCCTCATGGGGGCGCTGTTGACTATGGGGCTTTGGGAGATAGAGAATGTCATTCACAGAAGAAGAGTCACTTGTCAGAGTGTAGAGTGAATAATAAAGTTTGACTGTGTTCCTGACGTTGTCTTGAGTCATAATAATAACAGCAATACACAACCAAAGCAGTGTGTGCGTTGG
The DNA here is from genome assembly GCF_963280865.1 of Gymnoscopelus braueri. NCBI lineage: Eukaryota > Metazoa > Chordata > Actinopteri > Myctophiformes > Myctophidae > Gymnoscopelus > Gymnoscopelus braueri. The sequence continues at coordinate 7,416,286 of NC_137617.1, read as the reverse complement.
TCTTTGAAACCTCAAAATGTAACGACGTCTCTAGCGTCATTATCAATATGATAGCGATGTCACTGATGCATCCTTGGTATTTTAGCAGTGACGTCACTGACTAATCCTTGGCATATTTATCCTAGTGGCAGCGTTCGCTACACATGTGTTTTTTGTTTATGTTTTTTCACGGCTCGCGCTACTCAAACACTAGCGGGATTATTATTTCTTGTCAACATTCAAGTAGAACTATGAAAAGGTATAACCCAGCTAAAATAATGTGTCATTATAAAAATATATAAATGATATATGATTAGAAGTCCACTTCCTCCTGTCAGTACGGATGGATTCACATTGCAGCATTCCGTTCCCGAGTCCGCAGCAATCGGACCCGAGACTACCTCGGGAGGCGGTCTTGGGTACGGTGATCCGTTTCGGGGAACGATATGCAACGTTCACACTATCACAATATCTGCCAAGTGGTCCAGGGTGCGCACCCCGGACCGTAGTGTGAATCCGCCCTAAGAAACTCATTGAAAACATCCCTTACCAGAATGATAAGATATGATAGGACAGTACAGGACATAAGGGGCCCTACTGTATTTTACGTGTCAAAAGTAGCGCCAGGTCTTATTCCTTATTTTAAGACAATAAAATGACCAATGCCATTTTGCTATTATGGGTGCAGTAGCCTAATCTGCGCATTGCACCAAGGCGCTATGCGGTAAAACGGCCCTGAATTAGTCATGGGTGTGTTGGGGCGTTACTTTAATCAATCCAATCAGAGAACCCGCTGCCATCCCCTTTAAGATCAACGCAAGACGCAGTGCTATTTTCCGTGCGTTAAGCGATGAGACCAAAGAGACAAGCTACTGTACTGCTGCCCAAAATATCTGATCTCCAAGCAGTGGTGTAATTTTCCACATAACGTCACCATCTTTCATTATGTCTGTTTTGCCTACTTCCCACTAGCTACAGTACCTATGTAGGCAAGGTCTCACCTGTTTGCCATTAGACAGTGGAGCACTTCACCCATTTTAAACCTTATGTTCATATGATTGGTCTCGACTCCTCACTAAGATGGCACAATTTTCATCTACTGACTTTGTGATTGGATGAGTGGATGATTGTGAACGTGGAGCTGAGGCGGAGGCGGAGTTCCCTCGCAGAACTTGCGCTGCGCATGACTGTGCCAAGCGCGACGCTCATCGGTTTACAAACATTCACTTTAGTCTTTATAACCACCTATGATATCATCAGTAGGCAGGTTTCTGAGCTATCCACACCTCCGAGACAGTGAGTAGACAGAAATCTTATAATGAGCATTAGTGAAGACCAATGAGGTTGAAAATGGGTGAAATGCTCCTTTAACAGATGTAAAACAAGTGATGATTTAATTTTCTCTTCTAATGACATCAGAAAATGCAATGTGCATTAAAACAAACAAACAGGACATAATTCATACTCACTGATGACCTCAACTCTGTGCAACTTGGGTTGTACATCCGGGTTCTGACCAAACACCATGAAATAAACTCCATTGTCTTCGGTGGTCATATTTTTGATGACGATGACTCCAGTTTCTTCATACAATTCTGTGCGGCCTTCATATGTCCCATAGACTTTCTCTTTTCTAGGCGAACTCTGATCCCACTCTGCCACCAGCACATCTTGTTGGCCTGAGGGTGTCTTTTTCCTTAGGGTGACAGTGGTGAGTTTGGAATCTAGTGACAATTGAAGGCATCCTTCCAGTGGTATGTATGTCACATCTTGTTGGTCTGTTTAGAGAAAAACTATCCGTCAGTTAAAGGGTATTTCGCTTTAAAACACTTCATGGGGTCATTTTAATGTCTACTCTGGCTTTTGTGTGCACCCCAGACAGTTTTTAAGTTGCTTGTGTTTTTATATATATAAATATATATATACAGTATATATATATATACATATATATATATATATATATATATATATATATATATATATATATATATATATATATATATATATATATATACACACACACACACACACACACACACACACACACACACACACACACACACACACACACACACGCCAGGATCACCAGTTTGACACCCCTGATATAGGATATAAAGGTGTCAAAAACAATATGAAGGAGTAAAACAAGTGATGAATGTTGGGTTATTGTCTCCGCCGAAGGTGGAGAATATGTTTTCGCTTTGTGTGAGCAAACATTGTTAGCCAAGCTAACATTGGGCAAGCTCCACGTGACACGTGTCAATTTGTTGACACCAATGCCTCTGATTGGCTAGAGGGACGCGTGACGAAATAAAATTCTATAAATAGGTGTGTCACTTCAAAAAGCCACTACTTTTTGAAGTGAGGTAAAACAGGATCAATCAGACTTGATTGGAACAGTACCTTCAGTAAGTCCAAGTCACCCGTCTGTGCGTGTGTGTTTCCCTCTGAGAACACCTAACATTGGTCAAGCAAAGGCGCAGAAGGCCAAAGCTAAGAAAGCATACTCATCTACAATTGTAACGTAGAAGAGGACTAGAGTTGAAATGATCCCACAACAAAGCCGAACTCTTAATACGTGTCAATATGTTGACATCAATGTCTCTGATTGGCTAGAGGGACGCATGACGAAATACAATCCTATAATAAAAAGGTGTGTCACTTCAAAAAGCCGTTTACGTTTTTGAAGCGAGGTAAGACAGGATCAATCAGTCTTGATTGGAACAGTATCTTCTAGTCCAAATCACCCGTCCGTGCGTGTGTGTGTCCTCAATCTTCAAAAAATTTTGGATCTCTTTTTTTCATCCTATCTTTTTTTAAACATCTCAACTATCTCATTAGTTATTGCTATGATAATATAATTGCTATAGTCTGCTGGCGGAGACTTGTGCTCCGTGGAGCACATTTTCTAGTTATATTATATTATTATTATCAATTGCAAAAATTGCACTTACTTGCCATGCTGAGTCCAACTGCTGCCAACAGCCAGATCAGGATATCCATCTTGTACATGCAGAGTATAGCCTACCTAATGATCGCAAATTAATATCTTTTAAACAACACCTGGGTTCAACTGAAACTTTGCTGCCGCCTGGCACATCAACAATGGGAAGGAGTGGCGCTCTGTCTGTCTGTAGTCCCTGGATGACCTTTGTAAGGCAGGTTTCACAATAGATTGAGTGATGTGTGACTTAATAGGTCTACTGTGTATCTCCGTATTTATTATGGTATATCTGGGAATTGGGAATGTTTTCCTGGTTTTAAAAGCTGCATTAGCCTACTGTAAAGTGGTGTATATATTTTTTTTAATCTTAGCCTCTCTATTATTTGCCTTTACCCACTTAGGTAGGCTATAAGCCTATACGTAATTACTGATGATCACTTGTCAAAACATCTGATTGCATATTATAATGTTTGTGTTTATTACACAAATGATGATCACAATGTATTAAACACAAGGTAAATTCTCATCTCATCAAAGCTCACACTAGTAGGTCTAGTGCTATAACTACTGCATTTCATATAAATGCAAATGTGTATCCTGCACAAATTACGAGGTCAAAATTGGCTTATAGGTGCATGCTTTAAAAAACCAAAAGTTCAAATTCCAAGTAGGCAAACTGCGTACACTTTCTTTTTAATATTAATGCATTGCTGTATTGACATTTTCCAAAACAATTCAAATATTTTCCGGACATTTAAAGAATATTTAGTGAAAATAGCAGCTCTACAAGCACACAAGGCATGGCTATATGCAACACATTGTACATTTGCTATTTTCACTATATTTGAATTTGGGCTGTATGAATGAATGAATGTTTTATTTCCATGTCCGGACAATTTCTTGACCCATCCCACATGGGATTATCAGACACATCAATTTTAAAACAAAAACAAAATAACAAACATTCCAGTGTATACCCAACCAGCAACTCATAATACAGCCTGATTTGAAACAAGCCACATACAGTACATAAAGTTCATATATACAGTACCTGCACATAGAATACATAAAAGTTAATGAAAATTCATCTATTATAAGTCACCCGTGTCCTCCTATCCCACGCTTTATAAAGATAATTCAGAAAATGCAAAAATATGAAGAAAAATGTATTCAATTAAAGCACCATTCTCATAATCTATCAGGTTTAGATCAGGTGTGTGAACTTTTTTGAACAATATTTCTCTCATATCATCATTATACAAAGGACAAAATAAAATAAAATGGAATTCATTCTCCACCTCATTCAAATCACAGTATTCACATATTATAATATCTGTTTATATATTGTTTGTATTGTGTTATAGGTATAATGCATAGTTTTCTATGCATTTCGGGGGTTTAGGGGGGTTTGACCCCCAAATGTTTTTTAGGATAGGTGTGCCTTATTTCAATCTCTGGGAGTTGGCAACCCTAACCTTGCCATACCTTAGCTATTGAAGAACTGACGCCACTGTGCGCACAAAGTGACCTCCGACTTTTGGCCAAATTATAAAAAGCATAATTTTCACATTTATAATCTATTTTTTAAAAGACAATATGTTCTTAATTTTGACTTTTGCCAAATTTCTTCTGACCAAGTTTGTATGCATTTTGCACGGATTCTGTTTTTAAACTCCTTCACATTCACAGTTGTTTTTTGGAAATAATGTTCTTCCAGAGCACATTCCCGCAATACATCAAATATTTCACAGACCCATTCCCCATCACCAGACAGATCCCAATACAAAATGTGACTAGCCACCCTGTTGGGTGGCAGACCCAGCAACCTGTTCCAGAGACTCACCATGCTGGCCTTCCATCTAATTTCACAGGAGTCCCACCCCATATCTCCATTAAATGCTGGGATTGGTGCATACTTGTGTAGTCCCAAAAACAATCGAATTGCCCGATTCTGGACACGTTCATTTAACTGAAACCTTTTGTACCCCCAAACCCCTGAAATATAATCTAAAATAGGACATACACATGTTTCATACAATTTAGAGTACATAAAATAGTCCATGTCCCTCAACGTTTTGGTTTTGCCTATAAGGCCTCCCAATGCCCTGCCGGCAGAATCTGCAAAGGCATGATACACTGTGAAAAAAATACATATTTGAATCTAGAAACAAACCAAGGTACTTGTACTTAACTGGAAACTCCAGTTGTTTGTCACCCACACTAAACTTGAAACTACTTCTTTCTGTACCTGGATTTCTAAAATGCATTAGGCCTACTTGTGTTTTCTTTTGATTAATACACATTATCCACTTCTTGCACCATTCATTAACACAAGTCAATCTTTTTTTTTAAATCTTCTTCAATTTCTGAAAGTAAAATAATATTGTCCGAATCAAGCAGGATGTCTACAAATACATGACCACATGGAGCCCCTTTCCCCAGTTGTTTTACCTCGCTGGCCAAATCATTAATAAAAACAGCAAATAAAGTTGGTGACAAAACATCCCCTTGTTTAACACCAGAGGGCGTAGGAAACCATTCTGTAAAATAATCATTCACTTTCACACAGGCAACAGGTAGCCTGTATAGAGAGGAAATAGCTTGATAGAACTTTCCATTTACCCCAATTTGATGAAGCTTATACTTTAGGAGGTTGTGATCAACAAGGTCAAATGCTTTCTGAAAATCAATAAAGCAACCAAAGGTGTGTTTTCTTGACTTCGGTATATTTCTAACCACTGTATTCACTGCATAAATGATCCAAATATGCTCTTCCCTTCCTAAAACCAATTGCGTGAGTTACTAGGGCCTCAGGTAAAAAACGTATTTTTTCCCCTTTTCTAACGAAAAAAAATCATAAGGGGGACCACTGTTAATCCTTGTCCCCAGGGCCCAGAATTTGGTGCTACGCCCCTGCCCTGATCAAAACACAAGTTCAATAAATAAAAAAATAAATCAAACAAATTGGGAGCTTTCAACACTTTGTTTGGTAATTCATCTTCACCAAAAGCCTTTTTAACCTTAGCAGACTATTGCCTTTAGCACTTATTCTCTACTCAGACTTCTATTTAAAGAATCATCACTAGTTGAATTGTAAGCATTTCTCTGTCAAACAAGATATGTGATCAAAAGAAACATTACCCGTACTTTCTTCTTGTCTTGAAAATAAGCCAGAAAAGGCTCCCTCATTCCCTTGATACTTTAACTGGGTCAGATGATATTTCCCCTTCACTCCATACTTGCATAGGAATCGCTTAGGACCCAGATTCTTTATTTCATTCCAAAATTGTTGTGGGTTCTGTGTATGTAATTGCTCCATTTGTATAATTTGTCTATGTTTTTGGTCAAAACCATATTGTTTATGCTTATAAGTAACTTTAAGCTGCTTTCTTGAATCAGGATTTTGTCATAAAAAAAAGACGTTCAGTGCTGCAGTACATAACTGACCATAAAAACTCCCTATTCCAATAGGGATTGTTCTGTTTAGATTTTCTAAATTTGGATTTGTCCACATTAGTATTCAATTCAGAATGTACTAAAACACAAAACTCCTTGTACCAGTTATCCAACTCCTCTCTTAGAGTCAAGTCAAGCTATTACAAAAATAAAAGGTCATTTATTTATTTTTAAATTTAACTAGAGGATAAGCCCCTTGAGATGCAGCATCTCGTTTTCGAGGGGGTCCTATTCTCCTTATTCTAAAATTAAGGAGAATAAATTCAAAAAGAGAGGAAAGAAGAAATAACCCCCCATAGTAGGGGGTACTAAGCACAAAAAATGGCCAAATCGTTACGCGGCGGATAAAAGCACCAAATTTGGTACACGCACTCTTTAGGATGTATCTCATCATCTCAGAAGGGGTGCCCAAAAATTTGGACCCATTAAAGGGTTTTTTAAAGGAAAAATCAAAAATGGCCGCCAGAAATGACCCATGATTCCTAAAAGTTGATATAATTCTGACATTTTGGCTGATTGTGCTAAATATAACTTTTACATTTATAGTAAATAGACTGATATTAAAGGATTTGGCAAAAATAACCCATGAAAAATGTCTTAAATATTTTTAAAACAACTCTAAATGCCCAAAATTGTCTTAAAAACCACTCTGAATAAGATGACCTTCCACATTAATCCTTTTCTAAGTGATATATTGTCAATGCCAAATATTCTTAATTGTTTTCTAAAAAATTTAAAAGACCCTATGAATGATTACCAATACATAATATATTGTACAAATCTTCATATGACCAGAGATCAAGCCCTCTATTGGGGCACAACTCCATAGCGTTTTAATGCCCCAAAAATGTAGGAGAGTGTGGGAACAGACAGGTTCTCGTGCTTGGAGTGTGGGAGCAGACAGGTTCTCGTGCTTGAAATTAAACAAAGTTGCAACCTTGTGCGGGAAAGCAGAAGATCAAAGACACACACACCAGCACCCCCCCCCCCCTTAAAAACGGTCTGGGGGGCTCACAAAAGCCTGAGTAGACGATAAAATGACCCAAAGTTTTTTTGAAAGTGAAATATCCCTTTAACATGTTGTCCCTGCTACCTTCATGTCACACAACAGTTAACATGTTGTCCCTGCTACCTGCATGTCACACAACAGTTAAGATGTTGTCCCTGCTACCTTCATGTCACACAACAGTTAACATGTTGTCCCTGCTACCTGCATGTCACACAACAGTTAACATGTTGTCCCTGCTACCTGTATGTCACACAACAGTTAACATGTTGTCCCTGCTACCTGTATGTCACACAACAGTTAAGATGTTGTCCCTGCTACCACTAAGTGACTGTCACTTCCTGTTTTAGATTTTTTTGGGCACCCCTTCTAGGATGTCTTAGGATGACCCAAGGGACATGTGTGCCAAATTTTATGCTTTTTGGAGATTCTTTTGGTGTCTTTTGAGTCAATGGTCAACAGTTTAGGTGGCCATTTTGGATTTTGTCCATAACTCACTTCCTGTTTAAGATTTTTTTGGGCACCCCTTCTAGGATGTTTTAGGATGACCCAAAGGACATCTGTATCAAATTTCATGCTTTTATCCGCCGCGTAACGATTTTTCACTTAGTGCCCCCTACTACATAACGCCCATCCATGCCTCCTAAAATATTTCATTCTGTATCCATTAACTTAGATTACCAGTTATACAGCAGGAATAAATTGTAACCATACTCAAATGTCAGTTTCATCACAGTTGTGATGTTTCAAATCATTTGTTCCTGGTTCAGTTGGTTCTCCTCTGAAGTTCTTCTCTCTTGCTATGGTTGTACCCTGGTTAAGACAAAATGAGAAAACAGCTAAATATATTAGACTGATATATAAATAATATCATCCTATAGTTCTACAAAGCTCTGTGCGTCTGTGTGTGCGTATGTCTGTGCGTCTGTGCCCAAAATCTCTTCTGCCCAGTTCTCCTCAGTGGCTGGAGCAATTGATCTGCATTTGCACACAGCCATTGACCATTACCATGTGCACGGAACACCGAAGCCCATTTTTTGCTTTCCCCAAATGTCAGCTGTTTATTAGCATTTTTGTGTTCGCTGGCTCCCAGGTTGCCAAATCATTTGCCTGGAACAAGCGCCGGTGTTGCCACATTCGTGAAACAAGCGGACCATGCTCATATCCCCCGACAGGTATGGTCTTGTTAATATAATTCATACAAGCATTTTTGTTTTAATCATATTGATCACAATACTCATTTTATCAACTGTCTTGTTTGAGACACGAGAGAGAGAGAGATTGTGTCATGTGTTCCATAATTCTACAGTACTAATGTTTCTCAATTGTAAGCCAAATTAAGCCTCATTAGAAGCTCTCTCAATGATCCAGGCTTAATCTACATGATGACCAGTGGTGGAAGAAGTACTCAGATTTGTTACTTAAAGGGATATTTCACTTTCAAAAAAACTTTTGGTCATTTTATCATCTACTCAGGCCTTTGTGAGCCCCCCCAGACCGTTTTTAAGTTGCTTGATTCAGTATTTATACATTTGATATTTATTTTATCAGACACGCCCCCTTCCTATACAAACCCATTGTAACTTCAAACTCCATTTTAACCATGTTAGATTCGTCGAAAACACCCATCCTTGGTTCTGGTGACTCACCCTGCCCTCTTAATGCGTGAGGGGGCCGTGTTTTTCCGATATTTTTTTTCATTTATTTTATTTTATTTTTTTATTGTATTTTATTTTTTCAATTAAAAAAATAAATATTTAAAATAAATGAAAAAAGCAATTGAAAAAACACGGCCCCCTCGCGTATTAGGGGGGCAGGGTGAGTCACCAGAACCAAGGACGGGTGTTTTTGATGAATCTAACATGGTTAAAATGGAGTTTGAAGTTACAATGGGTTTGTATAGGAAGGGGGCGTGTCTCATAAAATGAATATCAAATGTGTAAATACTGAATCGAGCAACTTAAAAACTGTCTGGGGGAATCACAAAGGCCTGAGTAGACGATAAAATGACCAAATGTTTTTTTGAAAGTGAAATATCCCTTTAAGTAACATTTTGAAGATATGTAAAAGTTTGGCGAAATGATTTGGAAAATAGCAGAGCTTGTGGAACTGCTGTTTTATAGAATTGGGGTTTTGTAATAATAAGAATCTACTAAGTTAATAGTAACTAAATATTTGTAGTCGAGTAAGGTGTTGAAGAATCAAGTAAATTAAAAGAACCTAAAAATGTATCTTAAGTACAGTACTTGAGTAAATATTCTTGTTGATGTTATTGATGTTGACCTACCACAGATGGTTCCTATATAGTAGGCACAGGGCAGCAGGAGAAGATTCATCGCTCTGGAGAGAACCAACAGGAGCCAGCTCATACCACAGTCACTGCAGACACAGTCCCCGAGGTCATTAAGAGAATGATCTGTTCATAATGGATGGATAATGACACAGTATAAGTAATTTCAAAGACCCCCATAACTCTCAGAGTTACAGACCTGTAAGGGTCCATTTAGAACCCCTTCAAAGAACCCAGAGGGTCCCTGGACCCCACTTTGAGAACCACTGATCTAGTCATTTCTAGCTCATGCAAATGAGTTATACAGTATTTGAGAATAAACCAAATTAATCACACTGTAACATTATTGTATTTGTATTTGTATTTGTATTTGTATTTGTATTTGTATTTGTATTATTATTATACTAATATTATTATTATTATTATACTAATATTATTATTATTATTATCATTATTATTACTAATATTATTATAGATAATGTGTACCGATTTGCGTGATGTTTCTGTATAGGAGTAATATAAAAAATGTATTTGCAAAAAAATTGGCCTACTGGTGGCGCTATAATAGGGCAATGTTAAAAGGGTGGCATTTGTTCCTCAACGTAGTGCAAATGTGCGCGCAATGTTTTACCGCAATCGGACATGATTTGAGACATTTTGTTCAAAACGGGCCACTCCTGCAAACTTTAATGTCAATCTTGGTCAATCGGGATGGAATATCAAAAATCATACAGATCCGTCTTGATCACATGACTATAGAGATCATGTGTGAAATCACCGATTTGAGTGAAATTTGGATAAAATCTGAAGGAGTAATATCATTTTCTTTATTTTTACATAAGTCGGCCTCCTGGTGGCGCTATAAAAGACAGATGTGAAAATGTTTTTCCTTGGCCTCTAGGGAGTGTGCGTGCACAGTTTTGCTGCGATCGGCCCAACGCTGCCGGAGATTAGCTGCTCACAGACGGACGGACAGACACACACGCACGGACAGATGGACGGACAGGGTGCAAAACATAGTCTCTGCCACACCTTCGGCCTGGCGGAGACAAAAATACTTTTCAGGTCCCTACTCTTTTGGATACCACCTCAGGATATAGATGGTAATGTCTCGTACCTGGTTTAGTATTGTAATAATTACCCCATGTCAATATCATATTGGGAATACAGTATGAGTTTAAAAATATAAACACTGTGTTGTCTTGTCTGCAACCACACATTAATTATTTTATAAGTTATTTCTGGGACTCGTTCCAAAAACACACAAGCACAATAACAAATGGGACAGAGTGTGGGGACACACAAGGATCCTCTAAGCCAGTGGTTCTCAACCTTTTTAGGCAGCAACCCCCAACAATAATCATATTTGAACTGGGGACCCTCCACCCTGACAAGCACTTGGAATTGTAGGAGTTGAGGCATTCAATTTGGTTTCACTCGCTTCCACAGATAAATATTGTGAAAATAGCTGATCTACAAGCTCACAACGCCTCGCAATGCGAGGCGTTGTGAGCTTGTAGATCGGCTATTTTAATTGCTTTTGCCTCTTATATTACAGTATTTTTTGACAAATTGACTACTTTTGATTCAATAAGAATCTGTCTTCTTCTTTCTTTTTTTGAGGTATTAAAAAGGTCTTAAAAGTTCTTAAATTGTCACCGTACTGTCATCTGGGGACCCCCCAAAAAATCATGTGTGGATCCCCCAGGGGGTTCCGACCGACAGGTTTAGAACCACTGCAGCACCGTCGGAGGTGCGACAGGCAGCAACAATGCTTTAATAGCAGAAATACCCACCAGTGCTTACACCTGACACAAGTAAACGTAGCACAATACGGTACTTACTGAATGAAATCCTTGTGGTGATGTTGCCATATTTGTAGAATGGTGTAACTTTTTCCTCCGCTAAAAAATGCTCCTTGGTTCCACAGAAGTAGAGACCAAGGTCGGAATCAGCAACATTTTCTATCAGCAGATCATAGGGCTCAGTGGATTTGTTATACTTTAGATTAGAAGGGGAATTTTGTTCATTCATTTCAAGAGTAGGTTGGTTTTTATGAGAGCTGTTCCTGAACCACACTATGTCAGCTCCAGGTGATTTTCTGCAGTCACAGGAGAGAGTGATGTTGTCTCCTGGTCTGACTGTCAACTCCACTTCTAATCCAGAGACCCCATCCTGACTGATGTAAATGACACCTGGAACATAAAAACAATAAGCAATTAAATAAACTGCATCATTAAGTTCCACAAAGTTTAACACAATAAAAGAAGATGCAACCTATTCAAAAAAATACACTCAAAAAAGAACAACCTATAAATGATAATACTTTACTATACTTTACTAATACTTTATAATGATAATAATTCATATCAAAACACCATAAAAATACTTAATGGGTTACCTAGAAGAGCTAAAATCAGATGCAGCTTTGCCATGATGGTGGAATGAAGTTGACAGTGACAAAGCTCTTTGACACTGATGTCAAATATGTTAAGCAGATAGAAGACTAAAGGATAAACAAAATGTGGTTGGTTAGCTGAGTGGAATATTTTCATGTTGTGGTTCTTTTCTGTGACACTTGAGCTGTATGGTGCCTTGTCACATTTTGTGGTCAGTGTCTTAACATGCAATAAAAGAAACCAAAACTGTCCTTCCCTCAACTCAATATCACATGATGTTCCATTGTACATAGAAAAATGGGCCAAATGAGAGCCTGACCAAAAAGACCACACATATAGAGATACATTTCATGATTCAGTCAAGAAGGTCAGAATTTTCTGCTCAGGGTCCCAACAGTCTCAACAATCATTTCTACTCATGAAAGTTCTGCTGTCCTTTGTGACCTTTTTGGGAATGAAATCTATACTCAGCTGTTTTTCAAGACTGGTGGTGAGATCTACATTCACCAGACAGTCACATGGTTTGGGGTTTGTCCGAAAGTGTCTTTCCAAGATCCCTTTCTTCACTTCTTCTTCTTTTATGTATCGTCACATGGCCAGCTCAGTGTCGTGCAGCCATTAGCTCGTCTCTGGTCTTACGTCGAAGAGGCCGGCTTGGTCATATTCTGCAGTCTGCTCAGACACACTGCAATCACATGCTGCACTATGTGCCAAGCCCCACTTCTTCATACATGATTTGAGATGATTTCTTCACCATCACTGATGAGACAAATACGTACTTAAAATACTAATAACAGTACTTGATCCAGTTTCATGTAATACACAACATATACATACAACGATTCAGTTCCTTAGTTTTTCATTTAATAGTCAAAGAAAAAAAAATATTTGTTTTTCCAAGTCCCCTTTATTCACCATTGCTGCACAGATGTTGCTGATTAAACAAAACATTCTCCAACAAATAGTAGTAGCTTAAATGCCTACTTGTAACACACCTATATACATATATGCTGCCAGGGTCATTTCTGGGTTAATTCACACTGTACCCCTGTTATGATTTGTTGGGGTTCACATTCAAACCAGCAAACCTGACCACTTGGACGATGGACTCTATGAATGGATTTGGGTTTTCAAATTGCTCCATGATCTACCAAAAAGCCCCTCAAGATCAAACGCTTGATCTAAAGAAATGGTTGCCCACTCCTGCTCTAGAACAACTGCTTACAGGTCACTACAGTCAGGCTGGATGAACATACAGGTTGTACTGTACATCCAGCCTAGTTGTACATGTGTCAGACTTTAAGCACAGCTCATGCCATTATGTAACTGTTAACCCTGTTGACCCTATGGGCATGAGGCAGTCTCAGGCCCAGCATCCCATGGACTCAGGATCTGGCCCTGACCTCTGCTAACAGCTGAGTCCTTTGTAATGAGATGGTAGGGCGTAGGGCTCTCCCTGTTGGCATAAGCTTGGCTAGGTCAGTTTAAGAAGAAAACTAAAGGATTCAGATGACCCAAAAGGTACAAACTAAGTCATCAACATTCACAAACACTGATTTAGGACATGGCCAACACCTCTATCTCATGCACATGTTTTGTTTTGATTTATTGATTGAATGTATTAACATGGTTATTAACAGTACAGGTAGTACAGTCAAAGGTTATGCTAAAAGGATACTTCTCTCAATTCATCAATAATACATAATACATACAGTATGCAATACAATACAAATACAATTTAAAAAACAAAAAATACAAATGTAAGATAAAAAATAAAAAATAAAGCTCAGTAGAATCATAAGGTATATTTACAGAGAAAGGTGGGGGCGGGGGTCAGAGGATTCTACTCTCACGGTGTTCAAGGAGTCACTTGTATTTTAAGGACAGGAATTATTTTAGGTTAGTTTTGAGTTTGAGTAGGGAGTCTCAGTCGAGAACCTTATGTCTTTTGGTAGGTCATTAATGCCTCCCTGCTTGCCACTCAGCATCAAGGGATGGAATGGGGGTTAAGTCTCTGAGACATACTGTACGAGGGGAAAGTCCAGGGGGTGTGCACCCAGCTGCCTCATGCTAAAGAAACAGGGGATAGGCTCCTATACCTTATGGGCTCGGCAAGGCTTACTTACACCGGGATGTGTGCACCCAGACTATGTGTGGAGAAAAATGCATGAGAACGGCCACATAACTGCATACATGTCCCTGTTTGCCATTTGGTCATTATGTCAGCGTGTAGCCCAGTGCTAATGTGGTTTCTTGCCGACAGTTTATAAGACTGTTTTGTATTTACAGTGTTTGCACTTTAATCACTAGACATGCCTACTGTACATGAACAACAACATCACAACAACAGCCTGCTGCTTGCCATTCCTTGCCAATCTAGGCCCTTTGCCACAACTTTGCACCATTGAGCCAGCTCTCTCTCTCTCTGCCAGTGTTGTGTGTCTGTAAGCCTGAGACTATAGGTCCAGCACTACACTATAACCCTTTGACATTCCCCCCACTTGTTGAGTGTGCCATTTTGTAATCCATGTTTTACCTAGCATTAATATTGATATACAAGTAATTACATGTAATTAGATGTAATGACAGTTAAGGCATGGCATATGTAATGTTTTAGTTAAATGGTGTATCAGCGCTTTCTAAAGTCACTTCACAAGTTTTGACCAAGGAAATCATTTAAACTGAACTGTTAGCCAACTGTAAAGTGGGTGCAGGATAACAACAAGCTCTGTATCTCCCACAGGCACTCACTCTACAGTCCATAGTGTTAAGGAGATCTTGTTACAAGTCACCCCTTTCAGTAGTAAAGTGGAATGCCAGCTAATTTCTGAAGATCCATATAGCCTCTGGGTTCAAAGCAGCCAGCATGCCACTGAGCTCACTACTAGAGCTCTTTACAGGCCCCCCGATTCTAAAAATACCCGACAGGACCCGAGACCTGCACAGGTCTGAGCCGTGTTTTATCATAATCACTTGGGCCGGGTCGGAATCGGCGCTATTCCCTCCGGACTCGGGTCTGTCCATCATTATGTGTAATACCCGAGTGGATCCGAGAAGACCCGTAGTATGCCTACTAGATCATGTCATAATGTACAGTAATTGTTAATAGTTGGCAGACGTTTTGTTTGTTTGTCATCTGTTGCCAAACAGTCAAAGACCAGTGACACCTTGATAGACAAAGAGAATCAAATGTGATTGACACTGATTGAGTGCATGTTGATATTCTGATATATTCTGTTATTTGGATTACTCAAATTTTCACTACAAGTAGCTTGAAGATGGTGTCTGACCAAAAGTATTACAAGACTTTTGCACAGATCTGAGTGTGTAGAGTAGTTTACTACTGTTAAGCTCCAGCACCTCAGCTAAGACTCGTAAGCTGCATAACCTCTTTACATCCAACTGAATAAAAAAAAAAGTGTGTGTGTGTGTGTGTGTGTGTGTGTGTGTGTGTGTGTGTGTGTGTGTGTGTGTGTGTGTGTGTGTGTGTGTGTGTGTGTGTGTGTGTGTGTGTGTGGTCACAGAAAGTCAGATGGGCTAAGACAGGATGTCCTCATAACAGTTATTGTAGTTGCTGCAAAGCTGTAGGCTTCACTGTATGCATAAGCATAATACCAATAAAGAGACAATAATTGTATGATCCTAAAATGTATTGTATAGATGTACTAGTTATATTGTATAAATATACTCTATCATACAGTATTAAGAAATGGTTGAAATGGTGTTTTATTAATTTCCATCTTCCAGGGTTCCAATATTGCACTTTACTTCACAGGTATGGTGTATGGAGTGATCCTACGCAGTAGACACAGTCAGAAACAAACAAGATGGATGTCCAGTCAAAAATCCAGTTTTAGCTAGGTGTATTTATTGTAGTTGCAGTTGTTATGAACATACCAGTGATATTGCAGTGTAATTTCTGTAGTGAATTTCTGTTCTGTGGTTCTGTCTGTCTGCTTCTGCTTGCTGCTGCTGGTAAGAACCATAGATATAGAAACCTAGATACCTCATTGGCCTCTGCAGTTCGTTGGAGCGGCCTGTTTCGTATGATGGCCGCCATATTTTCGGGGGGCACGGGCACTGGCCAATCACAGCGTGTTGACAACTGGCCAATCACAGCGCGTCTTTTCCAGGAATTGGCAGAATGTAGTTGTCCCGCCCCCACCTGCCTCTGATTGGCCTACTGAACGCCCCCTTCTGTGACGCACGCGAAAATGTCCAGCTTCCCCCCCGGAAGCGGAAGCTCGCCCGCCATACAGACGCTTCAGAGCCAGAGGAGGGGTCTACCTTTATATGTCTATGGTAAGAACAGTGTGGCTCCTCACTACCTGTGTCCTCTGTCCTAGCTAATCAGTGCACCTGTGACCCTTTAAATACACACCCAGTGCTGTCAAACTAAAGCCCGCCACCAAGTGTCCAATAATAATAATGCCAACATAACAAATAATATAGGCCTACCACCATCAAAATGGCTCCTACAGATATGTTTATTCTTGTCCACCCGGCTCCTATTGCTTCTCTGTGCCACAAAACTGCCAGGGGGAGATGTTGATGAAAGTGATGTTTATGTCATTTCCTTTTTACATAGTCTTGGTGTCGGTACGGTAGTAGTACTGCATGAAGCTCACTGAAGTGCAGTATCTCTCCATACTAAGCGGGGATTCCGTCTTGACGAGCGGTAGATATTTGGTCTGGTGCGACAGACGTGGTCCGGTATAACACATACAGTAAGTGCAAAGCAGTATACATCTCTTATATTTAAAAAAAAGCACCACAGCAAATCCATAAACAAATGCATCAGCCTTATTATTACTATCATGTCATCATATAATAGTAATAATAATAATAATAATAATAACAATAATAATAATAATGATAATAATGATAATAATAATAATAATAATACAAATAAACGTTATTTTTATAGCACCTGTCATGACATGAAATGCAGCTCAAAGTGCTTTACAGAGCAAGAATACAATTACAGAAAAAGTATACATAATTTAACAATAAAGTAGAAAAAGAAAAGCATAAAAAACGTTAAAATAATAGCAAAAAAAGGCAGTGAATCAGGCAAAACAGTGAGGACATGAATAACAACACAGATATTTTAAATCAACTAAAAGCCAGAAGAAATAGGTCTTGAGCTGTGCTTTAAAGCTATCCACAGAGGCTGCTTGTCTTAGGTGTAATGGGAGTATATTCCACGTCGTCGGCCTGTAGAAGGAGAATGCTGCTTCACCGTGTTTTCTATATGTCATTGCAGGCACTTCAAGCAGGTCAGCACTAGAAGACCTGAGGGGGCGGTTTGGAACATATCTAGGCAGGCAGTCATAGAGGTAGGAAGGTGCCAGACCATTGAGAGCTTTATCAACAAGTAAAATCATTTAAAAATCAATCCTAAAAACAACCGGGAGTCAATATAGTGAAGCTAAAACTGAAGATGTCAACTAGAACATCAGAAGTGCAAAGCAGCTGATCACTCTAAAAGAAAATTAAAAACATGGAAGTTGCTGACAGACAGACAGACAGACAGACAGACAGTCAGACAGACAGACAGACAGACAGACACACACACACACACACACACACACACACACATATACACACACACACACGTGTGCGCGCGCGCACACACACACACACACACACACACACACACACACACACACACACACACACGCAAACACATACACATGCACACATACACACATACAATCAACTTTAATGCGAGCTCTCTCATTCTCCCTGTCTCAGCAAAGTGGAAAGCAGTGTTTCTCAGTTGTTCGGTCCCCAGAAACTTGTGTACTCAGTCATTCAACCATTTCAATGCCAGCTATACTCTGAAGATCCATAGTTGTCTTTGGCCTCTGGGTTCAAAGCAGCCAGCACGCCACTGAGATCACTACTACACTCTCCAAAACCTGCATCCATCAGTCCTTGCACAACATCGATAATGTTAACACAGCAGAATAATCTCATTGACTGTCTTTTCATCTGTCGCTCTGTGACTGTCCAAATGTTTCTTCAACCACAAATGCACAAAGGTTCTTGTTGGGTGTGTGTCTACTGTCTTCTCTTGCTTGGACAACTGGAACCTCCTGTCACAGGCAACGTACATTGTAGCACACCTTATGGTGTCTGGGCTGGAGCACAGAGATCTCAGAGTGCAGTAAACCCATTCTTTGTGCAAAGTTTCTGTACGCACGATTGTGTCGGTCCGTCCCTTAAATGCATATGACCATATGTGCATAACGGTCAGATCTGTGGCTCTGGACAACTGGATCAAATTTGCCTATATATGGGCGGGTTTGTCTAGGTTATGTCTGAGTCATAGTGACGTGGCTGAGGTCCGTCCGCCCGTGCGCCCTCCAATTAGCCAATTTTAAAATAAGATAAAATATGGTTAAAGTGGTTAAACTGATTTTGATGCTGTGTTAGCATTTTTTTCTGGGGGCCCCCTGGACCCCCTGATGTCCTTGAAGGGGTTTAAGCCGTTCCCCCCCTCATTATTCTGCTACACATCCTCTTCCTCCCTGTGTGCTTCATCCTCTGCCAAACAAGGGTCTTCTTCAAACAGCTTGTGATTTTGGTTTTGGTAGAGCACCGGACAGCTTCTTTAATGCATTGCCGAGACATTTGTTCAAACAGTCAAAGTCATTCCCGTAGTCCCGAGGTCCCCAACCAGAGGTGTATTTTTCAACAAACGCAGCAACTTCATCAGACTCCAGTGTGGTCTTGAGCTCACGGAGGGCCTCCTCCACATCAGCAGATTTCTGACCAGGTCCTTTTTTCTTGATCGCCCCCAAGCGTTCCTTCAGCTCTTTCACATGCTCGACCAGACACTGGCGCCGTTCCTTGTTGCGCACGGCCTCCTCAAAGAGAGGGGAGAGTGAAGTTGCTTTGACCAAGATGGGGTCTATGAGATCCATGACTGATTGAAACAAATGAGAGAAGGGAAAAAGGGGAACAGATAGGTTGATATACAATATATTGAACCAAAACATTCTTTTCTCATTATATTGAATGAGAAGTGACAGCTGACTTAAAAGTTTTTTATTTGCAATATCACACGAAAGGGTGTGCTTATCATTATTGGCACAACAGTGATGAGGTGTTTGTGCCAAGTGCCCTAAGCATCAGTGATTGACAGTGAAGTGCCAATATTGACTGTAAAGCACACCCTCGAGTGTAATACTGTGATTATAGAAGGTTTACCATCTAAATAAAACATATTCAAAATGTAATCACATTGTGGGGCAATTTGCTCTCAAAACAAAACAAGAAAAACATATTTTTCCCTGGAAATGGCGTCTGACAGAGACCATTTACAGTCCCTGTTGAGACAACCAGCCAACTTGAGCTATTGGTTTAGCTTGTTTAGAGATTGTGATTTACCAAACTGATTAAATACCACCGATAGAAACACAAAACGCCTTAATCAATATTCTTTTAACAAAACATTCTTTTTTTTCATAGACAGGTTTTGCTACAATATCTTCTCATGGATTGTTAAAGTAGTAGACCCCGCCTCTTACTTCTCTTCAGCTCCTCATGATCCTCCTTCCTGTCTGCTTCATCCTCTGCCTGTTGAGAAGCTTTGTTGAACATCTTGTAGTCAACTTGCAGAGCCTTGGAAAGCTTGTTGAATGCGCTGTTCAGACTGCTGTTCAAACTCCTAAACTCACCGTTGTCCTTGTAGTCTTTAAACACATGCACGTGGAAACTATCAGAGATGTATTTTTTAACAACAACTTCTGCGGACCCCAGTGTTTCCTTGAGATCACGGAGGTCATTTTCCACATCATCAGAGTTCTGACCAGCTCCTTTTTGCTTGATTGTCTGCACCAGTTGCTCCAGTCCTCCTTTCACACGCTGGACCAGACGCTGACACTGTTTCTTGTTGCCCTTGACCTTCTCACAGACAATGTAGAGTGAAGTTGCTATGGGCTCAATAAGGTGTATAAGATCCATGACTGATTGAAAAAAAATTGAGAAAAGAGAAAGGGGGACAGATAGGTTGAAATCCAATAGATTGAACCATAACATGCTTTTCTCATCATATTGAACAAGAAGTGACAGCTGACTTTAAATTTGTTTACTTAAAGGAGTAGTTCACCCCCCCAAAAAAAATATTTTATATCAGTCACACACCCCATGAAGCCTTGAATTCATGGAGATTTTTTTGTTTTTGTTGCATTCCTAAGCCAATAACTTGATGACCGGGGAGGAGACTCCTTCTGACCGATGACCCGGTCATCAAATTATTGGCTTAGGAATGCAACAAAAATTAAAACTCTCCATGAATAAGCTTTATGGGTGTAATTGATAGAAAATAAGTAATTTCTTGGGTGAACTACTCCTTTAAGCAATATTACACGAAAGGGTGTGCTTTACCATCAACAGTGATGAGGTGTTTGTGCCAAGTGTCCTAAGCATCAGTGAAAAGCCAATAATGACAGTAAAGCACACCCTCAAGTGTAATACTGTGATTATAGACGGGTTACCATCTAAATAAAACATATTAAAAATGCATTCATATCGTGGGGCAATTTGCTCTAAAAACAAACTAGCTTTATCTCCATATCCCTGGAAATACATGGGGTCTGACAGAGACAATTCATAGTCCCTGTTCAGACAACCAGCCAACTTGAGCTATTGGTTTAGCTTTTTTAGAGATTGAGATTTACCAAACTGAATAAATACCACCCATAGAAACACAAAACGCCTTAATCAATATTCTTTTAACAAAGAAATCTGCTGAAATATATACATTTTTATCATACACAGATTTTGCTACAATATCTTCTCATGGATTGTTAAAGTAGTAGACCCCGCCTCTTACTTCTCTTCAGCTCCTCATGATCCTCCTTCCTGTCTGCTTCATCCTCTGCCTGTTGAGAAGCTTTGTTGAACATCTTGTGGTCAACTTGCAGAGCCTTGGAAAGCTTGTTGAATGCGCTGTTCAGACGGCCGATCAAACTCTTAAACTCACTGTTGTCCTTGTAGTCTTTATACACATGCACGTGGAAACTATCAGAGATGTATTTTTTAACAACAACTTCTGCGGACCCCAGTGTTTCCTTGAGATCACGGAGGTCCTTCTCCACATCATCACAGTTCTGACCAGCTCCTTTTTGCTTGATTGTCTGCACCAGTTGCTCCAGTCCTCCTTTCACACGCTGGACCAGACGCTGACACTGTTTCTTGTTGCCCTTGACCTTCTCACAGACAATGTAGAGTGAAGTTGCTATGGGCTCGATAAGGTATATGAGATCCATGACTGATTGAAAAAAAATTGACAAAAGAGAATGGGGGACAGACAGTTTGAAATGCAATAGATTGAACCATAACATGCTTTTCTCATCATATTGAACAAGAAGTGACAGCTGACTTTAAATTTGTTTACTTAAAGGAGTAGTTCACCCAACAAAAAAAAAAGTATTTTATATCAGTCACACACCCCATGAAGCCTTGAATTCATGGAGATGTTTTTGTTTTTGTTGCATTCCTAAGCCAATAACTTGAGCTAATGCTTTCCAGAGCAGTGGTTCTCAAACCTTTTCATATCAAGGACCCCCAAATGTACGTGTATTTGGCGGTGCCAGGGACCCCAGAAGAGAGGAAGAAAATATTTGTTTTAGAAAATTCTAAATTATTCAACATTTTTCAAACATTTTTTCAAAAATGTACACAAATAGCAGTACATTGCATATACAAGTTCACTGTGCCTAACTTCGTGCCGTGAGCTTGTATATCTGCTATTTTTGAATATTCAACGTATAAAATATGGATAAAGTGGTTAAGCTGATTGATGCTGTATTGACAAATGTTAATACAGCATACAGTTAATACAACTCCCCCCAGGACCCAAAACACAAAAGGCCATTGTTAATTCTAAGATATCTGCTGAAATAAAACTCATCATAGACAGAATTTTCTACTATATCTTCACATGGATTGTTAAAGTAGTAGACCCCGTCTCTCACTTCTCTTCAGCTCCTCATGATCCTCCTTCCTGTCTGCTTCATCCTCTGGCTGTTGAGAATCTTCGTTGAACATCTTGTGGTCAACCTTCAGAGTCTTGGAAAGCTTGTTGAATGCGCTGTTCAGACTGCTGTTCAAACTCCTAAATTCACTGTTGTCCTTGTAGTCTTTAAACACATGCTCGTGGAAACTATCAGAGATGTATTTTTTGACAACATCTTTTGCAAACTCCAGTATTTCCTTGAGATCACGGAGGTCCTTCCCCACATCATCAGAGATCTGACCAGCTCCTTTTCGCTTGATTGTCAGCACCAGTTCCTCCAGTCCTCCTTTCACACGCTGGACCAGACGCTGGCACTGTTTCTTGTTGCCCTTGACCTTCTCACAGACATTGTAGAGTGAATTTGCTATGGGCAAGATGGGGTCTATGAGATCCATGACTGATTGAAAAAAAAATAGAAAAGGGAAAGGGGGACAGTTAGGTTGAAATGCAATAGATTGAACCATAATAATTATGCTTTTCTCATCATATTGAACAAGAAGTGACAGCTGACTTTAAACTTGTTTACTTAATGGAGTAGTTCACCCAAAAAAATATCTATTTCATATCAGTCACACACCCCATGAAGCCTAAGCCAATAACTTGATGACCGGGGGAGTCTCAAAGAGTCTAGAGTCTCCTTCTGACCGCGTCATCAAATTATTGGCTCAGTAATGCGACAAAAACAAAACAATCTCCATGAATTCAAGGCTTCATGGGGTGTAATTGATAGAAAATAAGTAATTTCTTGGGTGAACTTCTTCTTTAAGCAATATTACACGAAAGGGTGCGCTTTACCAGTGATGAGGTGTTTGTGTCAAGTGCCCTAAGCATCAGTGAAAAGCCAATAATGACAGTAAAGCACACCCTCAAGTGTAATACTGTGATTATAGAAGGGTTACCATCTAAATAAAACATGTTAAAAATGCATTCATATGGTGGGGCAATTTGCTCTAAAACCAAACTAGCTTCATCTCCATTTCCAAATACATGGGGTCTGACAGAGACAATTTCTAGTCCCTGTTCAGACAACCAGCCAACTTGAGCTAATGCTTTCTAGAGCAGTGGTTCTCAATCTTTTTCATGTCAAGGAACCCCAAATGTATGTGTATTTGACTATTTGGCCGTGCCAGGGACACCAGAAGAGAAGAAGAGAAGATTTCAAAAATGTAAAAAAAAATGCAGATATAAAAGCTCACAGCGCCTAACTTCGAGCCGTGCTGTGAGCTTGTATGTGCTATTTTTGAATAGCGAACGTATATAATGTTATACACATTTGAATAGCCAACTGTATTAACAAATGTTGCTGGGGAGGGACCCCCTGGGGAACCCCCCCACTCACTGTGATTTCCCAAACTGAATAAATACTATGCGTAAAAAACACAAAATTCCATTGCTAGTTCTAAGATATCTGCTGAAATAAAACTCATCATAGATAGATTTTTCTACTATATGTTCAAATGGATTGTTAAAGTAGTAGACCCCGCCTCTCACTTCTCTTCAGCTCCTCATGATCCTCCTTCCTGTCTGCTTCATCCTCTGCCTGTTGAGAATCTTCGTTGAACAGCTCGTATAGTATATGATCCTGGTCAACCTGCAGAGTCTTGGAAAGCTTGTTGAATGCGCTGTTCAGACGGACGTTCAAACTCCGAAACTCACTGTTGTCATTGTAGTCTTTAAACACATGCTCGTGGAAACTATCAGAGATGTATTTTTTGACAACATCTTTTGCAGACTCCAGTGTTTCCTTGAGATCACAGAGGTCCTTCCCCACATCATAAGAGCTCTGACCAGCTCCTTTTGGCTTGATTGTCTCCACCAGCCCTTTCACACGCTGGGCCAGACGCTGGCACTGCTTCTTGTTGCCCTTGACCTCCGCACAGAGAATGCAGAGTGAATTTGCTATGTGCACGATGGAGTCTATGAGATCCATGAGATTAAAAAACATGGGGGAGGGGAGGAAAAAAGGGGGACAGATAGATTGAAATCATTTCGAAATCAATTTTCTAATTACTTTAAAGTTAATTGTTTACTTAAGCAATATTACACAAGTTGTCCAATTCATTGATTAGTTTATTTTGAGTTGTTTCATAATAGACCTCTAACAGTTTATTGTTTTTGTTTTTTTTACATTGAGCTCCCTGAGACTCAGGCAAAAATGTGACCTCGTGGCTCATGAATGTAAAACATGCTGTTCATGTCTGTCTGTCTGTCTCAGAATTACACATTCTGCACTTAAGGCTGCAGAGAGAGAGAGAAAGAGGGAGAGAGACAGGAATTACTGAAGGGGGGCGAGTGAAAAACAGAGACAAACTAGAAAAAGTGCTCCTCGGAGCACAGGTCTCCACCAGGTCAGGTAGGTTATTGTGGCCTCCTGGTGGCGTTATAATAGGCCAATGTGAAAAGGGTGCCATTCCTTCTTAGGTCTTTCACGGCAAGCAGGCACTGCATTCATGATTTGAGGCATTTTGTTCCAAAAATGTGTTTTAATAAATTAGACCTGCTGGTGGCGCTATAACAGGCCAATGTGAAGAAATTGCAAGCTGTTTGCATAATTTGAGGCAGTTTGTTCAAAACGGACCAATCCTGCAAACTTTGGAAGCCAATCTTAGCCAATCAGAATGGAATATGGAAAATTGGACAGATCCGTGTTAATCAGTTGACTAGTGTGTACCGATTTGCGTATTCTCAAAAAATACGCAAACAATTTTTTGCAAAAATCGGCCTCATGGTGGCGCTATGACAGGCTGATCTGAAAGATTCGGGGCAGAGGTTCTGCTTTGGCATCCATGGATTTTAAATCTGTAGAAGTAATATTAAAAAGAATCTTTTGCAAAAATCTGCCTCACGGTGAAGCTATGGCAAGCTGATCTGAAAAATTCAGGGCAGAGGTTTTGCTTTGGCATCCAGGGAGTGTGTGTACACAATTTCACAGTGACGGGGCCAACGGTGCTGGAGATAAGCTGGTTACAGACAGAAGGACATACAGACACACGGCCACACGGACGGGCAGACAGTGTGCAAAACATACTCTCTCGCCATTCGGCCTAGCGGAGACAGTTCTAAAAAACTAAAATTATAAATTCTGGCTTGAACTGTTGAAAACAAATAATAAATACCAGTTAAAATAATAACATAATTATCAACAGGACATGTAACAGAAGAGAAGCAGAGCGTTTTCCCTCAGTTCGCCGAAGATTTGTTTAGCTTAACTAGGTTTCAACAGGCCAGGATCAATTTCTGTGACCGCGAGACGCGATCCAGGTGTTTCTGACTCTTACCGTAAGTGATAAAACACAAGTTGTTTACTTTTTTTCCGTAATACGCACCCACGCTAGCTCCTTGTGTTTTTTACTCGTTAGCTTTGATCGCTAACAAGTTAGCTTGCTAACTCCAGCTTAGCCTAGTAGCACTCGTTAGCACGGAAGCTAGCAAGTGACTCACGAGCGATAGCTGCCAGGCCAGACCACACTGTAGCTCGGTTAGCCCACAAGCTAATCTTGACTCCACGTGTTAGGGCCTGCTAGCCACCAAGGCTAGTCCGATGGGAAACTTGTGGTTGGCGTCGGAACCTTCCTCAGAGTTTCCCCAACGGTAGGTCAAGGCCCAGAGCCGACCTCACTCCCCACCCAGGCCTTAGCTAAGCCCCAGAGGCCGAGCTAACATAATCCACTCCTAAATGTATATCTACACACTAATAATTAATCCCTGTGAAAATATAACATTTTATGAAGTAATTTAAACAAACTGCTTTAACAGTCATTCAGTTGCATTGGCTATTTTAAAATAGCAGATCTGCAAGCTCAAAAACGGGTCGCATCGCGACGCGTTGTGAGCTTGTAGATCTGCTATTTTCAAAATATACGAGCGCTTTTGCGTCGGGACTCGGGAGTCCCGCGATCGGGACTGCCGACGATCTTTTCATGGACAGTGAGGTGTACAAACTTACAGTAGCTTGTGGAGTATGTTATGGGGTTATGTCATAGAGAGTTTTGAAGTCTACAACCTGGCTGGGTTAAGGATATAAACCCGACGCTCCAATCTCTTATTAACGTGGCGGAATCACTGCCGCGGAATGACTGCCGCCCGTCCGAGTCTCACGGGGAATATCCTACATGACTGCTTGTGCACTGCTCGGTATGGGTTAAATAAATTAATATACAAACGTATTCCATTCATGGCGATGTGATTGGTATCATAATATGTCATTCATGTAGGCTACAAGCCTACGTGACAAAGATTGTACCGCTACGGATTACATGAAAGACACAGTTGGGCGTGTGTGTGTGTGTGTGTGTGTGTGTGAGTGAGAGAGAGAGAGAGAGAGGTGAGGCGTGTGCGTGTGCGTGTGTGTGTGTGTGTGTGTGACTTGACAGGCAGCGAGGCGAGGCGATCGGGGGAAACTCTTTCTTATTGGCTTTTGATGTCTTTGGTCGTATTCTGATTCTTCTTCATGTCGTAAAATCGGGGCGTTTTGAGAATATTTAAGGGCGTGTTATTTAAATGACGCTCGTTTTCAGACGTGAGATTTATCAAAGCTCCGACCTGATGTACGCCAGGATTGGCTGTGTAGGATCCGTTGATAAATGTGACTTTGACGTTGGTGTACGCCGAATATATGGAAAAATATAAGCCGGTTTATACGCTGCGTTGATAAATGAGGGCCAGTGTGTGTGCCACTCCAAGCCGTGAGGCTGTGGAGCTGGCTGAGGGACCTCAGGGTCCATAGGAACTCTGTTTGTACTATGAAATAAATCGGAAGCAAGTAACCTCACTGACTGGAGTGATGCCTCAATCCATTCTTCAACCATTCATACACACCTCTGGAACATCTTTTATTAACTACAATATGGCGTTGTTGGCAACTAAAAGTGCAGTAGAACCTTTACCAAATATAGTGAAGTCTGTGGTTTCAGATACCACACTGTTTGCTTCATCCTCTGCCTGTTGAGAATCTTTAGAGTCTGTAGAGTGTAATATTGTGATTATACAGTTAAAGTAAATAAAACATTTAATCAAAATGTGTTCATATTGTGTAATCTATTAACTATTTATTAGTAGTAATCTATTAAGCATGGTTACAACTCCTTAACTAGCTGTTCACAAACATTTAACATTACACAAGACATTAATAAGTCATTAACTAATGGTTTATAAATGATCTATTAAGCAGTTATAAGGCATTGTTATGATTAACAAGTCATTAATAACTCATTAACTAACAGAATGATCTATTGACTACTTATAACGAATAGTTATTCTAAAGTGTTACCCTAAAGGGTAATCTATGAAACATCTTCACCTCTCACACTTGTGGTGTCATATCCTGAAGAGTGCGCTATTGGTCCAGCATGTCTCTTCAGCCAGTCCTGGACCTTGGCAGGTGACCGGCAGTATACATTTCCTGTTTCAGACAGTGTTCCACCACTCACTGGAACGGAAGACAACAGACAGCAAGACATTTACAATGATAAAAAAAAACACCTAGATGTGAAATCTGCGGAGCCCCTAAAGTGACTTTAAAAAAAAAGTCGTGCTAACGTCATATATGGTGTGGCCACGTCTTATTAACTCAAGTGCACAAGATCCTTAAAGGTATCATGACATTTATTTTCACTTTTTTTATTTTCAATGTTTTATTTGGGGTTTTATGACCTCAATTACACCCAAAAAACCTGAACTTAGAACATTCAGTGGATTTTCTGTGGTCTGGGGTTTTCTGAATAACTAGGCTGAAAAGTAATCTGAGCTTGGCCCTTCGACAGTGAGGTCACAGTCGATTAATCCCGCCCACTCTCCTCCTCGCCCCTCCCCTCCCCTATCCTTTCCTTTGGGGGGGGCGGAGCAGAGGCGATGATTGACAGGCAAAATCCCTCACCAGCGACACCCGCAGGCAAAGATTTCTTTTTTCATTGCAGTTGAAAAGGCTTTAGAAATGTGAGAGAAAAACACCTGCCATGGATCACTGGAATTGAATTTTCACTTAAAACTTTTTGTACACTTTTGAAGGACCAGGACAAAGACTTTGAATGTGGTCTAAAAGTGAATGTCATTAAACCTTTAAGTCGTTCCCACGTCTTAATCAAAGCGTGCGCTCGACATCCTTATGTCGTTCACACGTCTTAATCAAAGCGTACGCTTGAGATCCTTACATTTTTCCCACACCTAACTTAGGAGGACTGTAGCCTACTCACCGTCTTTACACACAGTGGATTTACTTGGATTATGTGACATAATAGCCTATAATGCGTTCGTTGGATTATTTATGATGGTGAAGAAATGGATGCTAATATTATTGTGGGATCGCTAAAGCGATCACACTAATTAGTGTGGTTGCCCTAACAGGGCAAACAGACTATAGTACTCTTCCTACTTTATTAGTGTGGTTGCCCTAACAGGGCATGATTACTATAGTAATCTTCCCACTTTATTAGTGTGGTTGGCCTAACAGGGGGGCCTGTTTTACAAAAAATGGAACGTCCAGTCAATCCCAAATTTGAATCACATGTCAAGGGTAGATTACTCGACGAATCCCCAAAAGCATTTCCACTTTCATCCATAGGGGGCACCACAAATGCGCAAAATGTCACCTATGTCATCTATCTTCTCAAAATGAAATACAAGTGATCTCAGGAGTGACAAGACAATATAATTGTCCCGTTACATTTTTAGGAGGGGCCTATTTCTTTAGTGGGAGCTGCGACCCGCGACTGGCGTCGGCGCAACCACACTTTGCAATTTCCTAGAATTGCGAAAATTCTAGTTATTAGTGTGGTTGCCCTAACAGGGCAACCAGACTATAGTAATAGTCCCACTTTATTCTTCTTCTAGATAAACTTTATTTTGCCGCGCTACTCCTCCCACAGTTTTTTCCCCCCAATTTTGTGCCATATGTCAAAATGACCGGCTTCACCGGGAATCGTGTGGTATCATTTTGCTAAGAGATTGGTTATATAGTTTAATTGATATTGATTTATTAGTGCATTAAATGTCCCCATCCACTTTAATGGGAAAATGAAAAAACTATTTTTTCCTTTTTCCCCTAGATAGGCCACACCCATTTGCGTCAGGATAGATTTTCCGCCATTTTGAATTTTCTTCAAAACACACTTTTAGCTCCTCCTCCCACATATGTTGTCCAAATTTCACAAAAATCGGTACACATGATCTCTGAGCCCATGCGATAAACATATCCAAGCGGAATTTTGATAGTCCATACTGTTCGTCCGTAAATGGCTTCCAAAGTTAGCGGGAGGGGCCTGTTTTACAAAAAATGCCAAAAGTCACGAACGAAACGTCCAGTCAATCCCAAATTTGAATCACATGTCGAGGGTGGTTTATTCAACAAATACCCAAAAGCATTTCCACTTTGATCCATAGGGGGCACCACAAATGCACAAAATGTGACCGTTTGATGCAAAAACATTATTTTGGGGGGATCAGTCCTCTCCAAATGAAACACAAGTGATCTCAGGAGTGACGTGACAATGTAATCGGCGCAGCCTCCGACGGTATTCCTCCCGGCGTATTCCTCGAGTCCCGGTGGCCGCGACCTGCGACTCGCGTCGGCGCAACCACACTTTGCAATTTCCCAGAATTGCGAATATTCTAGTGTTATCTTCACTATATATTATTATTCTGTAATAACTGTACCGTTTTTTGGCCCCTAACTAGTCATTCATACTTTTAGCTACAAACTCCGTTCCAACTCTACAACGTTCGGCCTACTTAGGACATATCGGCTACCATTTGATTTTTTTGAAAAAAAAATTACTTTTAGAGATATTTCACTTTTAATTGCTAAAGAAATCCCATTCATTTCAATGGGGAAATTCATACTTTTAGCTACAAACTCTGTTCCAACTGTACAAGGTTTAGCCTACTTAGGACATATCGGCTACCATTTGAATTTGTTTATTAATTAGTACTCGAGATATTTCACTTTTAATTGCTTAGAAAATGCCATTTAGCTACAGTGGAGCCTAGTAACTGCTTATTAGACCCTAGAAACACCATATTAGAGCCTAGCAACCACCTACTATACCCTAGCAACCGCCTATTAGACCCTGGCAACCACCGTTTTACCCTAGCAACCACCAGTTTTACCCTAGCAACCGCTTATTAGACCATATAAACTATATATTAGACCTTAGCAACCCCCTATTAGACCCTAGCAACCGCTTATTAGACCCTAGCAACCACCTTTTTTACCCTAGCAACCACCTATTAGACCCGAGCAGCGGCCTATTAGACCCTAGCAACCGGCTATCAGACCCTAGCAACCACATGTATACCCTAGAAACCGCCTATTAGACCCTAGCAACCACCTATTAGACCCTGTAACTGCCTATCAGACTCTAGCAACCGCCTATTAGAACCTAGCAATCACTGTTTTACCCTGAAAAACTAAATTTTACACTATTCAACACTGTCAACACTATCAAAACTTTTAACACTACTAATACTTTAACACCTTTCAAACCTTTAACACCTTTCAAACCTTCAGAACCTTTAGAACCTTTCAAACCTTTAGAACCTTTCAAACCTTTAGAACATCAAACCTTTCAAACCTTTCAAACCTTTCAAACCTTTCAAACCTTTCAAACCTTAAACCTTTAGAACCGTAAACCTTTAAAACCTTTAACACTACTAATACTTTAACACCTTTAAAGGTTTCATGACGTTCAGTTTTACCACACATTAAAAGTCTTTGTCATGGTCCTTCAAACGTGTATAAAAAGTTTTAACAAAAAAATCCACTCCATTTATCCATGGCAGGTGTTTTTCTCTCACATTTCTAAAGCCTTTTCAACTGCAATGAAAAAATAAATCTTTGCCTGCGGGTGTCGCTGGTGAGGGATTTTGCCTGTCAATCATCGCCTCTGCTCCGCCCCCCCCCCCCCATAAGGAAAGGATAGGGGAGGGGAGGGGCGAGGAGGAGAGTGGGCGGGATTAATCGGCTGTGACCTCACTGCCGAAGGGCCAAGCTCAGATTACTTTTCAGCCTAATTATTCAGAAAACCCCGGACCACAGAAAATCCACTGAATGTTCAAAGTTCAGATTTTTT
Organism: Gymnoscopelus braueri; assembly: GCF_963280865.1. NCBI lineage: Eukaryota > Metazoa > Chordata > Actinopteri > Myctophiformes > Myctophidae > Gymnoscopelus > Gymnoscopelus braueri. Next base: position 7,385,117 of record NC_137617.1, on the reverse strand, counting down.
GGGTGTAATAAAACCCCCCAAAAAACATAAAAAATAAAAAAAAGTGAAAATGAATGTCATAGAACCTTTAACACTTATAAAACTATCAATACTGAATATCATCAACATTCTTAGCGATCCCACACTGTTTCATCAGGAACAATACTTTCTAGTTATTATTATTATTATTATTGTTTTGTCCTTGTTGGTGTACAGTTGCAATAGATTTAGTAGCTGATACTGTATGTCGGGCAGGGCGCACAATGGCGCACAACGGCACAACATTCAGAGGCTCTCTCTCTCCTAATTCTCAACGAATATCTGTGATTCTATTCCTATATTCCTATTTCCTATAATCAGCAGAAGTGAGAGTGTCAATTCCTTGATCTATGGTTTTATTCAAAGGCAATGGAGCAAACGTCGGTATATAGTGTCCAAGCGGCTCAGTTTGGCTGAAGAGTTTTCACCGCAACATAATGAATCAATTGCTCAGGAAATAAACAACGGATTACAATAATATAACATTCCCTATAATCAGTAACATGTAGGTCATACCTATGTCTATCAAATATGGTTTTATTGAAAGGCAATCAAAGGCTAGAGCTTAGAAAGCACACATCGGGTAATGTCCGGCGTTACAGCTGTGAGCGCCTCAGTGTGGCTGTAAAGTCAGAGTGAGTGGACACTGAATTAAGTGATTATGAATGTGATTCATTACAATTTTACTGTAATCTGTAAAAGTGTGACGCTTAATTCCTTGTGTTAATAAATTGTGTTTTTATCAGCAGTTGCAAGTTAAGCTTATCAAAGACAAATACAATGTAGTTTGATCTGTGTTTGCTATAACCACGCCAAACCATTCAGTGGTGACCTAGACAATTGCAAAGAGAGCTGCAAGTTCCTAACTTCATTTCCATGTGATGAGGACATGTTTGATTTGTGCACAATGGTTATGGAAGAATCAGGCTTGGGGTTCCCAGTGAATAGGTCACAAGCACTTGACTTGTATGTATCATTGAGGGATAATATCCGCCCACAAATATTTGAGCAAGCTACTGCATGAATGACACTGTTTGTTTCAGCCAAAAGATAACACAACATGTCTATACTGAGCCATATGCAAAGATGAAATGTAGAAAAAACAGTAGTAGGACATAATGTTAAAAACATTAAAAATAAAACAAGATAACAGCAACCAGACAATGTATTGCATTTTATTCAATAATAGTTATGGTAGGCCTACAGTATAGCCCCTTTCTACATTTTCATTCCCCTATTTGTATTCTTTCTAAGCTGTAAAATACCTGTAATATAGATATGTACATTTTGTTCCCCTATAGCCTTTTTTGGATTTAGTTTTCATTCGTTTTGACACTTTAAATATCAGTATGATCACACAGTTTGTCAAGGTTTTAAATGTAAACATAACAGTAAGCTAATATTTCCAATTTTACTTCCTCTCATGCCTGTAGCACCTCTATAGTGGTAGCCTACACATTTGAGAAACACAGGACTAAATGCCTATTATAGGCCTGTGGCATGTGTCAAATAAATAAATGTGAATGAATACATATTTCTTCTATTACCATTAAATAGCATATATGAGTCATTTAGGCTATAAGAATAGCGAAATATGTATTCAATTACATTTATTTATTTGACACATAAGTCAGCGGTGTAGTCTAGTTTTTGGCAGGATGTGATTCCCTCCAACACACATATATACAGTATCGAAGAAGAAGAAGAAGAAGAAGAAGAAGAAGAAGAAGAAGAAGAAGAAGAAGAAGAAGAAGAAGAAGAAAAAGAAGAAGAAGAAGAAGAAAAAGAAGAAGCAGCATAACTGAGAGCATTCAACCAGTTTGGAGCTGCTTTTAGCCTTAGATGCTTTTGCCCCTAGAGAGCATATGTTCATCAGCTTGTCATTTTCAATGCAAAACATTGATTATTACCATTTATGAGTGCAAGAGTGTTATAAGATGCACCCCATGTCTATGATGCACTATAAACATACTTATAATGTATTATAATCTACTTATAACACTGTATAATTAAATATCTCATTAATGCTCATAATGCATTATAACAATAATCATAACACATTATAAAGCATTCTATAATGACTTATAGTTATTAGATCAATTATTGTAATTGTCTCTATAATCTTTTAAAGCAACAAATTACCACTTATATTGACTTATAATGATGTAGAATAATGCATTTTAACAGTGATTACAATGTATTATAAGGTGATTATAAAGCATTAACATGATGATAATGTCTTAAAACTATGAGAATTACCATTGGATGCATAGAAAGTGTCATCATAAATGGTTTATAATGTACTATGATTGCATTATGAGTACTTATGAGTGCTTATAACTGTAATTATACAGTGTTTTATGCATCACAATCACAATTCAAACCATGATGCGCGCGTGTGTGTGTTGCAAGTGTTGCAGGTACCAACTCACTTTCCATCCCTGATCTACTTTATGTGCACAGCATAATACCCACATTGCACATATTTTGGGTGCTCATATCCCCCAACGGGTATGGTCTAGTTTTTTTAATTGGTCCAAAATATTGTCTATTCATGAAACCACCTGCTGACCAGCTGTCAGCATTGGGCATCAATTTTTTTATATGTGGGAATATGTGACGCACGTAGGCTATTATGTCACATAATTCAAATAAATCCACCGTGCATAAAGACGGTGAATAGGCTACAGTCCTCCTAAGATAAGATGTGGGAACAATTTAAGGATCTCGAGCGCAAGCTTTGATTAAGACGTGGGAACGACTTAAGGATCTTGTGCGCTCAAGTTAATAAGACAACACCATATGACGTAAGCATGACTTTAAAATAAATCACATTCGCCATGTCACTTCAGGGGCTCCGTAGAAAACCCTGCAGCTCAGCAAAACATCTCTACATGTCTCCTCACATGTCATTTTGACCTTTGACCTCTTCCACCCAAAAGTTCATCATCTCTTCAGGACAGGCAACTGATCATTCTCTCCCAGTTTCATGAAAATGCACCCATCTTGTCTTGTTATTTTATGCGTGCAAGAACACACATTTTAATAATTTATTCATGAGGATAAAAGTAAGACTCACTACTTGGTTCTTGTGGTTCCATCATCAAAAACTTCAACATCCTCTCTATCAGCTCCTCCTCTCTCTTCTTCCATTCTTTTTGGGTTAAAGTTTTCTTTCTTGTCAGTCTTTCAAACAGGGTCTTCTGTCGTGTCTCATGTGTCCTTGTCACCTTTTTACAATATCAACAGGTAAGAGAGGGAAAATTCCCTGACAACATGTAATTCTTGAAAAACGCAAATATCAGCCCGATATATCGGCTGGATGGTACATCAATCATCTGTATTTAAATCAGATTTATCTTTTATATAAAACCAACAATGGAAAAATATGATCAAATATTTTTTTATTTGTAACCAAAGCTCTTAGTTATCAACAGAGTTGTATGCTATGTTGATGAATCGAATACATAGACCACAATGGAAACAAGTCCCAAGGACTTTTTGGGGTTATCCTTTTAGCCTAAACGTCTTACTGTACCACGTGCTGTTTACGTTTCTGACTAATAGGGTATTCAATAAAATAAAAAAAATAAAAAAACATCACACACATGTTTAGCTACATTTAATGTAATATTAATAAAGATGTGACTGTGTTCTAATAATGATTATGTATGATGGAGAAATAACATTAATAATGATACAAAATAAATCTGTGATAATGATCATGTATGTATGAAAAATATACGGTAAATAAATAAATTAAAATGTGTATGATTGAAGTCAAACATCTTCCTCTCTCTCACTTACATCAGTGTCTGCCAGCCTGGAAACTTCACTCATGGTGTAAAATCCTGAAGAGCGTGTTCCACCACTCACTGGAACAGAAGACAACAGGCAGAAATGCATTTACAATATGAACCATGATGTAATTTTGACCTTGACCTCTTCCACACAAAGGTTAGTCATTTCCTACAAGTTTCAATACACCATTCTTATGTAATTTGTGTATATGTTACAAGGAAATTGGAAAACCAGTGAAATTGAAAAAGGCGCGCTCGTTTTCACCCCCCCTCGCTTCCCCATTTGTTATCGATTCACTTTGATTGCGACTGGTGACGTTAATCTGTCTATGTAATCAACACACCTGTTACGTAGAGCCCCCCCCACACACACACAGAGACACGCACGCACGCACGCACGCACGCATGCACACGCGCACACACCCACCCACCCACGCACGCACGCACGCACGCACGCACGCACGCACGCACGCACGCACGCACGCATGCAAGCACACACGCACACACACACACACACACACACACACACACACACACACACAGCTTTCTGCCCGCTAATTAAAGAGTGTCGTGGATAGTAACCCATGAAAAGATCTATTCTCCCCCTATCGATTTACAACTCGGGCGGCGCTGATTACACTAGCAGACCATCGGCCGGTCGGCGCGGTCACTCGCGCCTAGAGGCGCTCGGGCGCGCCTCCTTGGACTCAAGGTCTGCTGAGTCGGCGCGCCTCTTGGCTAACCGCTTCATTATCCAACCTGTGATAGAATATTTCTCTCATATTATCCATTTTATTTTCAGCGCTCCACAGCGTTCCCCTAGCGTAGCTTCCTGGTTGCTATGTTTGGGGAACAAAAAAAGCCAGGTCCGCCTCGCATCAAAGCCCCGCCTCGTGCCGAAGCCCCGCGCCTAAAAACGAGCATACCTTTCCAATTTCCCAACGAATGCCATTTTCCCTGTGACATACACACACACGCACGCACGCACGCACGCACGCACGCACGCACGCACGCACGCACGCAGTCACGCACGCACGCACGCACGCACACACACACACACACACACACACACACACACACACACACACACACACACACACACACACACACACTACACTTTAAAATCCAGTTTCCACCTGATGATATGCTGTAAACAGGATATTGATACTCACTGCTTGGAGGACTGGAAACTTCACTCATGGTTCCAACTCCTGTAGAGTGTGTTCCACCACTCACTGGTACAGAAGACAACAGACAGATCATTCCCTCCAAGTTTTATGAAAATATACCCACCCATTATTATGTTAATTTGTACATACACACACAAAAACAAACACACACACGCATGCTCGCACGCGTGCGCGCGCGCGCACGCACGCACGCACGCGCACACACACACACACACACACACACACACACACACACACACACACACACACACACACACACACACACACACACACACACACACACACACACACACTAAATGAATGCCCTAAGTAGTGAAAATAGTGTGTCCATTGTTTTTTTTATAAATATTGAACCAATACAATCATTAACAAGCTTGTGACTAAATAATAGCTACACATTGAAATCTGTTTCCACCTGATGATATGCTGTAAACAGGATATTGATACTCACTGCTTGGAGGATTCCACTGCATGCTGTTCCTTCTCCTGACAGCTGGTGAGGCTAAGACAGACTTAAAGTAAAATAAAACATAACATAAATAACTAAAATAACCCTGTTTTAACATCTATGAAGATGCAATGAAACATCTTCCTTTCTCACACTTACATCAGTGTCTACCAGACTGGAAACTTCACTCATGGTTCCAACTCCTGTAGAGTGTGTTCCACGACTCACTGGAACAGAAGACAACAGACAGATCATCCCCTCCAACTTTTATGAAAATACACCCACCCATTATTATGTTAATTTGTACATACACACACACCTACACACAAACAAACACACACACACATGCATGCTCGCACGCACGCACACGCGCACAGACGCACAGACGCACATTGATACTCACTATCGGGAGGAAAGTCCATGCTGTTCCTTCTCCTGACAGCTGGCAGGGTTGGTTCTTCTGGCTCCGTCGCCACAGACTTCAACATCCTCTCTACCATCTCCTGCCCTCTCTTCTTCCATTCTTTTTCTGTTAAGGTTTTCTGTCCTTTCAGTCTTTCGATCAGTGTCATCTGTCTTGAAGGTCCAAAGTGTCCTCTGTCCCTCATCACCATGTCTTCTATTTTCTCCATCAGCCCTGTGACATCTGAAATGTCCCACTTGATGGTGTTTAGAACATGGTACCTGTAGTCACATTTCTCCAGGATCCACCTCAGAGGTTCTCCTTCAGACTCTATGTACTCCTCAACACGTCTCTCTCCCAGCCACCATCCCCTTGTGAACAGAACCAGAGTGTGTCTCCAGACTCTGTCCCCCAGCAGCTCCATGTGTTCCTCCACTGATCTCCTGTCAGCTTCAGAGAAACTGGACATGACATCAACAGTCAACAGGACAGCATGGGGTTCAGGAGAACACAGAGTCACACCGTGTAGAAGGACGTCTTTGATCTTCTGTGATGGAGGTGTAGTCGACCAGTCTGGACAGTTCACCACACTCACTTTTCTTCCAGCAACTTCATTCTGTTGTCTGACACATTCTGTCAGTTTAGTCTGGGTTTGAAACTCCTGGAATATGAAGTTTACTGTATGTTAGTCATTGATGGCTATTTTCTTATCACCCTATGACATTCAGATTAACTTCACAGAGATAATAAGAAAACTCAGAGACAGGCAGCCATTGTGTAAACGTAATTAGATTACATGTATTCCAGAGAGCAGGACAGAGGTTTACAGATACCCAGATGATGCTTAGTGGCTGTCCCCAAACAGTCAAATGCAAGGAGTTATAAACAGACCCTTATCTGGTCGGTAAGATAAACAATGTCATCATAGGTTTAGACACAGATGAGTTCCGGGGCGCAATGTGGACTCCTTCCATTTGTCAGAGAGGGAAGATGATGATAAGGAGGATGAAGATGAGGAAGAGGATGGTGATGACGAGGGGACAGTTTATCTTGGACAAACAGCGTCCCCATGTCTCGGTCAAGACATTGACCTCGGCTCTTGACCGGGCACCCGGTTGCCACTGAAAGAGGCGTTATTGCGTTGGAGTTTGATTGATTGAATAATAAATCCTTGCGGTCTTGTTTCCAATGCGGTCCTTGATATTCAATTCATAGACATATATAGTGGCACCACAGCTCAAATATCATTACAAAAAAAGAGGAACACCGTTCTCCATCTACTTATCTACTTATTAATGCTGTCAAAATTCAAAAAAATCCACTTCCGGTGGTGCGCCTATGTTTTCATTTCATTTCACCACAGAACACTAACACCATTTCTCCCAAAGAACATGGATTGTTTTGGTTATAAGCCCACTTGTTTCTATGATGAAAGAACAAGTTAAAATGTTACTAACTTTCCGTGGTTTTGACGGCTTCGAGGACACTATTGTTAAATGAGTTTCGGTTTGTTTCCAGTGGGAAGCGAGCGCACAGATGTAAATCCCGCCCACTACATTTGATTGGGTAAAGCGCGGCCTGCTTCCTGATATGAGGGCCCGCCCACTTGTAGCCAATGTTCATAGGTTCTCAACGGGGCTCCCGACAGATTCAAGCGCAGCTTTGAATCTGTTCTTGAGAGATTATAGGAGAGATAACAGGCAAACGTTGATCAAAATAACAATTCTTTGATTAAGTAATAAGATGTTTAACAATAATTTAACTCTTGAGATCTATAAGGGTCCATTTGGTTACCAACTCTCCATCATTTAGCTGGTGACCACCTGCAACCCCCCCCCCCCCCCCCCCCCCTCAAGGGACGACCACTGGTGGTCCCCGGACCACTGGTTGAGAACCAGTTGTTTAGAGGAATAGCAATGAGATGAAATGAAATTATGTCATTGTATTGTGGTGTATATTATTGATTTTTCAATATTAATACCACACTGTGGATTTGTTATAATTAACATGCATACATATATACATACATACATACATACATACTGTATGTTAAATGTATATTTCCGCCTTCTGTCATTTATCTTTCCATTCCCACAACAATATACAGAAAGAAATGGCATATTCTGGACATAGTTCGAATGGTGATTTATCATGATTAATACATTTTTAAGCTGTGATTAATCTGATTACAATGTTTAATCGTTACTTATTGTTATTAAATTCCAGGAGCCGACTTGAAAACAAAGTTAGTGGCAGAAATGAAGCTTGACAGTGAGAAGACATGGCCAGGCTGATAGATCCATCAAAGATCCATCAGTCATTATAAAAACACTCATATATCGTCGGGCGACGAGCCAGGACAAACCAGCTCAATTTTCAGCTTTTTTCTTTTTTTTCATATTTCAACGCTATTGAACACCCTTTACGTCTGTGTAAAAAATTAAATGTTTGAACCAATGAAAAGTATTAAAAAGCGCCTCTGACAAAACCTAACAACTCCATTGGATCCTCAAACTGTCCGTCAACTCCCCCTCTCTCCTCTCCTACAGGCAGAGTGCGCTGGTGCAGTGAGAGAGAAGGAGCACGCAGCACATAAAGAAACTAAACGGCAGGGTTTTTCTCCCCGTAGTCTGTTAAAACTATGCTGTCTACCTGTTTATCAAACTTAGCACTGACGCTAATGTTTGTAATGAAAACAAGTAATTATATTTCTAAAATCTATGAAGTGTTTAATGAGGAGAGCAATGTGACAAGAAGAAAGGAGTTCATAGCATTTCTGTCGCGCTAGTTCTACCTCTTTTCAGAAGTTATTGTAATATTTAAAGTCCTGTTTATTATTGTAGGCCTATATAATAAGTGTCATGAAGCATCAGGGCATTAATTCACACGTTGTGAGCTTGGAGATCCATTGTTAGCTTTTGGGAATTTATACCCTTTTGAAACCTCTCCCTCAGCAGCGAGTGAAGCTATTGTTGTTTGGACACCTAACTCCATTTCAGCTTGATATCTGCTCGTATGAATCAAACTACTAACTCCACTTGCGCTGGATTTGGGTAAAGTGTTGATAATATAATGACACATGCAAGTATCTGACAGTATATAAAGTCACTATACCAACTTTGATGAGGCAGTATTGCTTTGTTTTAAAAAATATAAGGTTTTCTTCATTTCCTGAAAAACGTATATTTTGTTTTTTCGTACTGAACAATGAGCGTTTTGGAGTTAGCAGGTTGGACAGCAGAGATATATAAGTCTACATTTATATTGAATGTGTAAGTGCATACAGTATGTGTAGTATTAAATGTGTGTATGAATTTTATAGGCATGTGCGTGTCCCTATTTTGAGGAAGACATCCCTTTATTGATCATCCCTCCCACTGTTGGTGTCTGAGTGGAAATAAGGCCCTAAGGAATCATGACCGGAAAATATATTAAAGTAACACAAGCTACGTTTACTAATGTTTGTTCATGTCAATTACAAAATAAGGTTATCCTGTAAAATAAATAATATAACATTTAACATTTAAAGTCTAATTAGATACTTAGATACTTAACAAGATACTTTTAGCCAATATATTATTGTAGGCCTACATGAAAAGCAACGTAAATAGGTTTGAAAATATAGCACACATGACAGCAGATACTTTTACATTATCTTCAGAAAACATATTTGATGTCTTTACTGTTTACTTACTTTGAGGGAAGTCATTCATTATAACATCACATTCAAATAATATTACTCACCTTGAATGGAGTTTGTTTAAACACAGTCTCCTGCAGTATGACATCTCCAGCTTCGCTCCTCTGATCCTGCTCTCCACCAACCAACATCACCTTCACATCTGGTAGACTCTGATGTTCTCCTGACACACGCACGCACGCACGCACGCACGCACGCACGCACGCACGCACGCACGCACGCACGCACGCACGCACGCACGCACGCACGCACGCACGCACGCACGCACGCACGCACACACACACACACACACACACACACACACACACACACACACACACACACACACACACACACACACTACATTAATTCACTTAACACTGATTTAAATGTTTATGATTGGACCCTGAGATTCAGCTTAATGAATGATTACATACAAGTATAACAATTCTGACTAAACTGACCACAGAACAGTAAAAATAATGTATCAATCATTTGAAGTTACACTGACTAGTATCATTTGATCAATCATGTAAATGAGTTGAACAAACATTAATTAAATCACCAATGTGTCAATCTGCTGGTCATTAGATCAGTTCAATGGAGGAAGAAGTACTCTTTTACTGAAGTAGAAAGTAGAAATACTACAGTGTAGAAATAATCTGTTAAAAGTAAAAGTCCTGCATAGAAAAATGTACTCAAGTAAAACTACATAAGTATTATTAGGATCAATCAAAACACCAAATGTAAAAGTAGTCATTATGCAAAATGGCCCATATCAGAATAATAAATATTACTTTGTTGTATTATAACTATTGATGCTTTAATGTGTGTCTGGTAAAGGAGGAGCTTATTTTTATTACTTTAACACTCCTACCCCTCATCATTGTAGTAGTATATTTATAATGATGCATCCTCATTTATGTATTACTTATAATTTATATAATTTATCTCAATTTGCATACAGTGCTTGAGTAAATGTACTTGGTTCCTTTTGACCTCTGGATCCGTTATAACAGGGGTATTCAATATTTTTCAGGCCAAGGACCCCTTAGCTGATAGAGAAATGAAGCAGGGACCCCCAATACATGGATTATGCTGCAGATTAAACTTTTTCATAGATTTCATAGATAGCTTCTTAGATTAGTTTGAGAGCACTATCATCAATGTTGTGTAAATTAATGTTTTTTGTTTGTTTGTTTACACATTATCTTTTCTATGTTGGATTCATGTTAATGCGTATTTTCAGACATTTAACCACTTAAACCATCAATAATAATTAACTTGACCTGTGAGTCTGTACTCTTTGTTTCCCCCTCTCTCTACACCAAACCTCTTTGACGAAAATAGCCGATCTACAAGCTCACAAAGCCTTTCTGAGCATATAGGTCTGCTGTTGGCTAATGTTCCCCTCAGAATAAGGATGCTAGGGTTCAAGTGGTCAATGTAAAACAAAGTTCCAATCAAAGAAATCACCGAAAGATTTGGCCCTGTAGTAACTCTGAGGGCCCCCTAGGCGTCCTGGACCCCCTGTTGAAGACCCATGCATTATAGCATTAAGCTTTATTTGTTCAGTATCTTTTTATGTGGCACAATATTGAGAATATACATTATTAATCAATATAAAAATTGGCAAAGACACACACACACACACACACACACACACACACACACACACACACACACACACACACACACACACACACACACACACACACACACACACACACACACACACACACACACACACACACGATAAACATCACCTTCAAAGAGAGCTTTCAGAGCAGTTCTTTGTCTCTGTGTCTTGGTCAGGAATGTCTGGACATGTTCCTCTGTGATCTTCTTCCTCTCTGACAACGTCTCTGAAACATCTCCATCATCTTCATAGTGTCCACCTCTGTTTCCTGTCATCATCTCTTCTATTTTCCCCAGCAACTCTGTGACCTGAGTGTCATCTGTCTTCTGATTGTTGAAGACATGATACCTGTTCCCACATTTGTCAACAAGCCAGCGGAGGTCTTCTCCTTCAGCCTCAATGTGCTGCTCAATGCTTCTGTCTCCCAGACAGTCTCCATAGTTGAACAGTACTATAGCGTGACTCCACACGCTCTGTGACAGAAGTGTCATGTGTTCCTCTAATGCTACTCTCTTTGTTTTGGTGAATGCTCTATGAAGAGGAACCGTCACAAGAACAGCATGTGGTCCAGGAGGACAGAGAGACACACTGTTCTGGATCTCCAGTTTGTCCATCTCTGAGGTGTCCTGTAGTGGACTGTTATACCGCCAGCCTGGTGAGTCCACCACTGTCACATGTCTCCCTGCTACTTCACCATGTCTTACCTCACACTGCACCCCTGACCTCTGCCCTCCCTGACTAACTTTAAAAACACTTCCTCCTAGAATGGTGTTTCCTGCTGAACTCTTCCCAGAATACTGCTTTCCCAACAACACAATCCTGAGGTCAGTCAGTCCTGTCAGAGAAAACATTGTTTACTTGAGACATATAATTATTTCATAATTCATCAAACAACTAATAACTAAAATTGCTGAGCTACAAGCTCACAACACAATGTGTTGTGTTGTGAGCTTGTAGATCTGTTTGGAGTTTTTTACCTACTACAGTATAATGATGACATGTTCATAATAGATATGCCTGGATTGATATCATTAAGGAACAACGCTACAATGTCCAGGTAATTATATGTTGTTCTTAATATCTAATAATCAAATTGATAGAAAAAAGAAACATGTAATTAACAGTAGAAAGGAAATGTCAACCAAGAGATATTATAGAATAATAATAATGTACATTACTACCTAGACTAGACTCGTAACAATGTGTGTATAATATGAATCTAATAATATATAATATAATATTAATAAAGATCACAGATGTAACTAAACCATTGTCATTTTGCTGGTTTCATGTGTTTTAATAGAACTCACCTCTGATGGAAGCTGAGGTTCCACTGGCCATCCTGTCTACAGCTGTTGTTTGAACTGTAAAACAGTAACATACAGTAAGTCACAATAATCTGCTGTTATTATAGTTTTGTTGTCATTACTGTTATATCACACATTTGACAATATAATGATACTATTTGACCAGTGGTTCTCAAAGTGGGGTCCAGGGACCCTTTGGGTTCCTTGAGAGATTCTAAATGGTCTGTAACCCTGAGAGTGTACAAATGGACCCAAATGGACCCTTGTGAGTCCATTTGGTTTCATTTGTACACTCAGGGTTTAAGGTCCTTGAAATTAAAACGTTTGATAACACATTGGTTCTCAAATACAGACAGTATCTTGTTTTGGCTCAGGGCACCCCTGTAAATAACTGTTTCATCCACGGCACCCCTGAATTACATTGTTACTTTAGAGCACCTTACTGTACATTTATGTGATATTACAGTATGTAAATAAAGTACGCACATATGTAAATCTTTCCCCCTAACATACAGTATGTCACGAGGTGAACTTGAGAGATTAGGACAGATTGTAAATAACTTTATTTAACTTTGTTTAACCACTTGAACCCCAACATCCCTATTCCGGCTGGAACAGCCAATCTACAACACGTCCCACCCAACGGGATGCGTTGTGAGCTTGTAGATCGGCTATTTTTGACGAAGACATTTGATATAGATCAAAAAAGAATGCACAAAGTAGGCCTACAGTGAAACTCAGGTCCATTTACTAAGTATAGAGCAGTGTTAGGCAACAGGCCTAAACTTGCAACCAAACTGGAGATCCTTTTAATTAAGACGTTTGAGAAGCACTCTACTATCATGTCAAAATAGAGAATCTACACCCATCGTAAGAATGTTTTATCAATGTTGGGAGTGCTTCACAGGCATGTGTTTCATAAAGTCTCTCTCCATATCTAAATAGAGACCTTAGAGCTCCTATTCAATGAAAGAGCTTGTTTATATCTGTTCTGTCCTTTTTTGTTGTTGTACTTAATCCTTTAAGACCGGGAACGCATCTGTGTCATTTTAAGATTTCTTTGGCTATTAAAACATAGCAGATATAAAAGCTCATAGCGTGGCACCGAGTGCCGCGCTATGAGCTTGTAGATCTGTTATTTCTTTTTAAATCGTGGAAGATTTGTGCAAATATTTGAATATATATATATATATATATTTTTTTTTTTTTAAAGCGAAAATTTTTAACTCCAATCTGTGCTTCTGGGGGTCCCTGGAACAACATATTTTGAGATGGGGGTCCACGGCCAAATACATGTAAAAGTTGGAGCACCACTGCATATAACAACATACTGAATATATGAAAATATATAAAACTTGCACACATTTTCAAAAATACCAGATCTACAAGCTCATAGCGCGGCACAGAGTGCCGCGCTATGAGCTTGTAGATCTGCTATAGATCTGCTATAGATCTGCTATAGATCTGCTATTTTTGAATAGCTAAAGAAATCTAAAATAACACAGATGCTTTCCCGGATTGAATGGGTTAATTAGCTAAACATCCTCATTCAAAGATGTGTCCTTCACAAAATGATTACCACAAGTATTTCTATCTGTACCTGTGACATTTGATTACACACACCGTTATATCAGTCAGTATGCATTTAAAACACAAACATCTTTCTTTAGTAACATTTATAGCAATACATAACAATTCATATATTGATTATTGTATAAGACAGTCTGTCAAACTTTCAGATCTTAAATTAGCCTTTGATTGTGTTGTGGCCCATCATCTAATGACTTAGAAAGAAATTGGCCAGAGGCCAAACTTACTTGCTGACCCCTGGTATAGAGGATATAAATGGTTAAACTGAAGTATTATCCAAATACTATCAAAGTATTCTACTGTATGTGGCACCCTGCCCTGGACTTGCATCACGGCACCCACTTTGAAAAACCCTGGACTAACAGACTCTAAATGTGGTCTCCATCAACCAACATGTAATAGTTCTCTGACAGACAGAATGTGTTGACACTTGGGGCGCTATTCACAGGTCGCCCCTAAACCCTAAACCCTACCCTAAACCTGTTAAATACCGATAAGGGAGCTGCACTGTCCCAAAACGTTATTCTAGCACGTCACCCATTATGCCGACACCATTATTTGCGCGTGGAGGTGTGCCCTTGGGCGTGTTGTTGCTATATCCCCAACATTGCTATTCTGCACACACATGGGTACGGCTTTGGGAGGGGGCACAGCGGATTCTAAAAGCACCCGCAAAGGGCACACAGACACTACAATGGCTTTGTGGAGACAGGACGCAAAGCGTGCACCTCTCTCTACTAGGCTATTATTGTCAACAAATCTCTGTGATTCTAATTTTACTATAATCAGCAGAAGGAAGGGTGTCAATTCCTGGTGTCAATTGTATTTATATAAGATGATAGTCTATTTAAAGAAGACAATTTGTGGATCTGCAATGCAATGCTCCACTTTACATGTCAGTTTTATTCATTGATTATATAATTAGCTGATTACAAAAATATAAAATTCTCTCTAATCAGTAATATGCAGGTGATATTTATGTCTATCAAATGTGGTTTTACTGAAAGGCAAGCTTAGACTTAGAAACGAAACATCGGCCCCATGTTAAATTGCCTCAGTGCGGCCACAGAGTGCATGTTGGCCACAGAGTGCATGTTGGCCACCGAGAAATAAGCAACCAGGTCTATGAAAACAAAAAGAAGTGAAGGCCACATGAGCACTTCAAACTAGAGCTTTCATATCCCCTAAATATTTGAGCCTGGCTCGACCCATAATTGACAAATTGGGCCCAGCCCGTCAGTCATTTTTCTAAACAAGCTTAATTGCTGCATGCAGCCTTTTTTCTCTTTAAATCTTGGTAATTCGTTAATAACAGTCATTCTACTTGGCTCAAATAGGGCTATATAAATATATACACTGCCCCTATAACCATTTTCGAAATGATATTCGATTATTCTATGAAATGTATTTTTAATTGAGATATTCTTTTTTTCCATATTGCTGTCATGTTTAGTTTAGTTTAGTTTAGTTTAGTTTAGTTTATTAGCACATTGTTATAACAAATATAGAAAGAATACATATTAAATTACAAATTGCTGTGCAAGGAAAGGAAGAAGCCGGCTGGCTTATTTGGAATCCTTTCCTTCATGGTAGAAGTCATTAAACAACAGGATTCAAAGTTCAATAAAAACAATACAAAATAAAACAAGTTTCCAAGGTGAGCAGTGGTGCAAATAAAGAAATAAAAACACCAAAACTGCTCAAAAGAAGAAAAAGACGACAACAAAAAAAGCTGCTGTCATGCTCCACTTTCAGTCAGTTTTATTCATCGATTATGCAGGAAATAATTAACTGATTATATAAAATTATCTCTAATCAGTAATATGTAGGTGATATTTATGTCTATCAAATGTGGTTTAACTGAAAGGCAAGCTTAGACTTAGAAACGAAACATCGGCCCCATGTTAAATCGCCTCAGTGCGGCCACAGAGCGCATGTTGGACAACAACAAAAAAAGCTGCTGTGTGCGGCCTTTCATCATAAAGTTTAAATATAAAAACATCGAAATTAAACAAATATGTTTAACTCAGCATCAGCTATATAGTCTCAGTTATCATATACTTACATTTTTTATAAGATGATCGGATCATCTGTGATAGCACGTTTAGGAAACTTGTGTGATGTTTTTGGTTTAGTGTTGTATAGGCTACTCCGTGGCACGCGCACGCCTCATGCCCCACTCGATCGCGCCTCATTGTTTATGCTGCCCAAATGAACAGATCTGTAAGCTGTCGACACGCCATGACGCAGCGCGTTGATAGCTTGTATGCCTGTTATTTTGGGTAGTTAGGCGACATACATTACGCGTTGCAGCAATGTATCTGGGTTTGAGAGGCTATGATTGATGTAAACTTAAAGTTTAGCTCTGTTCGGGATTATTGAACAAAGGTGGATGATGAAAGAGAACGGGGACAATATGGATGTAAGTTAACTGCGTCACTTCAGAGGAAACTAAATGGAGTTACTTCAGAGATGTTTACACACCCCTGGAATCCGTTAGAATGGTGGAAATAGAACAATAACAGCCAACGTGAGTAAATATAGACCTTTCCTAAAACTGGCCAATTTATTATAGCAATATGCTACTGTATGTCTGTGTACCACTGCCCGGCCCTGTGGTCGACCAGCTGGAGGTCCATGGCTGCCTGTAGGAGCATTGGCCCGGATTCATAAAGCGATTTACGACCATATTTTGTACGTACCGGCATTTAGGACAAATCCTACACCTGCAGTCGGATTCATGAAGGTTTTTTGGTCTGTGTTTTGTGTGTCAGGTGCGCACGTTCTCAGGTCAGCCCGAGCACACAACAGCCTAATAAATATTACCATCTGATGAGGAAACTAAAGTGGATGAAAGCTGTGTCCAGAAGATCCATTCCCCATTCCGACGTAGGACAGTGATATCCAAAATTAACTAATTTAATCAATAAGCTCTGGTCCATAATCGGATAGAAGCGTTCCACTTGTATGCCCTGGATTTATTTTCAACATCATCTTTTTACCTCGGTAAAGGTGCGCAATGTTCATTAGAAAAGGCTTATATAATACCCTTTCCACGTGTTATTAGCCTTTTATTTGGTAATGGGGTTAAACCTTGTAAACTTCTTTATTCTCATTACACATGAGAGCATTTATTACGTGATCCGCTTCCAGACAGAACAGTAAGTTGTCAAGGCGATGCGACACCGCATCTGTTATCTTCAGACGAGGCGGAGTTGAACTTCAAACTCGCATCAGCGTTGCCAGATGTTGTGAGAGAAATAAGCAACCAGGTCTAGGAAAACAAGCCCAAAAGAAGCAACTGGCACTTAGGCGATTATAAGCACTTTAATTAAACCGTTGTGAGCTTGTAGATCTGCTATTTAAAAAAAGAAATCTTGTAATAAAATGTGGAATATTTGGAAGATTTTTTAAACATTCTAACAACACAAATCTGCCTCCAGCTGGCACAAAACATTTTCAGATGGGGCTTATAGGGATAAATTAGCATACATATTAACTTGGGGGTCCATGACATAAAAATATTTGAGAACCACCGGTTAAAACAATTGAACAATTGTGAAGCAAGCCCAAATAACCAACTGCACTTTAGAAACAAGCCCAAAAAAACGCACCCCACAGCTACCAATATTTACAAGCAACTTTACAGAAAAATAAGCCCAAATTCGCTTATAATAAGCGGACATGGCAACACTGTTTAGCACGGTTCAGCACAGTGACGTTGAAGTTGGATGCTGTTGGATGCAGCCTTCCAGAGTAATCATCACACCTGGTCATACGCACTGGTCATACGCATGTCTCAGGGATATACGAACCCCTTTGAGAATTGCACGTCAGTTTGTGAGTACCAAAAATACGACCTCCTTTACAAACTTTATTTACCCCATATTTACGACCCTCTTTATGAATCGGGGCCATTGTCGCAACATGATGTAATTAATTATTTGGGAGCAGCCGGTGTGTAAGATTCCAATAGTATAATTATTTTAAATGGCTTTCATATACTATTCCGGATCTGATTAATATGACACGTGAACACAATAGGCTACAAATTAATATAAAAATGTATTTGGATAAAATAAAATAAAAAGTTGTATTTTGTTGCCTAGCCCAGCCCAACCCAAAGCCCGACAAATGCGTGACCAATTGGACCCGGCAGGAAAACAAGCCCAATGTGGCTTATAATAATCAGACCAGGCAACAGTGCAGACAGGGAGATAGGAGAGCATATATTGGATTGTGGATGATGGCTAGCGCAGTCTTCTCTTAAAGGCAATGGCTTCTGGCACGGTGATTGGTTTTATCATTGTAACGCCCAAACCACACCTATGCATAATGTAAGGGGTAGCGCAGGTGTTTAGCGGGTAAGGGAGGTGCCCCAGAATACCAAAGTTTGTGGGGGAACGCCTCTTGCCTAGTCTTAAATCAGATATTAGTGTGTTTAGCAAACTCACGCCTGAATAGGGCGGTTGACCTATTGATTTAACTATTTAGAGCCTGGATTCACACATTCAGTTTCAGCTACCCTAATTATTACGGGGCCAGAGCTCAGGCACTGAGCTGGGCTCCGTTTTAAGATTGGCATTATTTTTCTAAAGTTCTGTCGCTTTTTACGAAACTCGGCCATATGGTAGATGGTCATGAAAAACTATCAAGAAATAATTCTCACAAACTTTCGTCCAAAGGTGGCGCTATAGTACTCAATTGAAAATGGCAACTTTGAACAGGTACAACTCATGCCCTGTTTGTGAAACTTGGATACACATATGTGTCTTCTCAGGCTGAACAACTTTCACCCTCTGACTTTTGACCTCTGACCTTTAGATCTCCCACCATTTTGAATTATATGAAAAACAGTCATTGGCTCATAACTTCTGCATTTTTTCACTTATGGAAAATCCGCTACTAACGTTTTGTTGGCAGAGGTCCAAAGTTCATGTGTAAAGAATTTCGTGCAGATTACTCAAAAATCCCAGGAGGAGATATATTTTAACTACTGCAGTTTTATGAAAATTATTCATCTGCCCCTAGCATACATGCAGACTCACATTTCTTTGAAACTTTGCAGAAAGGTTGAGGGTCATTCCAAATATCACTGAAACCAATCTTACTCCAATTGGCCAAAGGGGGGCGCTATAGCAATTTTTTGAACATGCAAACTTTAAACAGGCAAAAGTCATGCCTCGTTTGGCCGAAAGTCGTGAAACTTGCTTACACTTGTGCCTTGACTCATGAGGAACACATCTATCGCTTTGATCAGTAAGCTCCGCCCTTAGATTGTCCGCAATTTTGAGCAGTTTGAAAAACACTTAAACCCAGGATTTTTCAGCTATTTGCGTGAAACTGTATCATCTCTGTTACCTCCTTTTTCACTAGTTCAGGTCTGTTGGTCCGATGGCTTCTCTGTACAGAATATGCCTGCCAACCGCAAGGTTGCCGGTTCAAGGTTCACTTCATGTAGACATCATTTAAAGTGCAATGCAAACAACATCAATGAATACATGTGCAATTGTTAAAGATAACATGAAATGCTTATTTGAGAGTATGTTTTTTCAATGTATGACATACTTCATTGTGAAAATAGCCGATCTACAATCTCAAAAAAATTCAGATAGCAACGTTTTGTGAGCTTGTAGATCGGCTACTTTCGGAAGTTTCGGTTCCAAGGAGACATACAATTTCTCTATTGGTAAATGGTTTGTGAACCAGAGATCTAGAGTAGTTAGTGAAACAGAGGCTTGGTTCATAATGGACGGAAATAATTATACATATCAACAGACATTGTCAGGGAGGCCATATTACTAGCTCAATGAGAAAAGAGGGTAAAGGCTGCTGGTTCGATCCCTGTCCTTGACAATGTGTTGAAATGATCATGATTTGGCATTCTTAGTTTTACATGTAGTGTTCACTGAGGTTAGGGTGGGTGAGTGGGGGCATTGCATAAAACATGACCTTGTTAATTCATGCATGTGCAATTGTTAAAGATAACATGAAATGCTTATTTGAGAGTATTTTTTGTCAATGTATGACATACTTCATTGTGAAAATAGCTGATCTACAATCTCACAACTTTTCAGATAGCAACGAGAGTATGTTTTTTCAATGTATGACATACTTCATTGTGAAAATAGCCGATCTACAATCTCACAACTTTTCACGTTTTGTGAGCTTGTAGATCGGCTACTTTCACTGGTTTCTGTTCCGAGGAGACGTACAATTTCTCTATCGGTAGATGGTTAGGGAACCAGTGATCTAGAGTAGTTAGCAAAACAGAGGCTTGGTCCATCAGGGACGGAAAGACTTATATATATATATCAACAGACACTACCAGGGCTATCATATCTCTAGCGGTGCCGGGAGGGGGATAGTCTGGTTACCTAACGTGCAATCACGCTTCAGCATTTCCTAATTCCCCCATAAGATGGGAAAGCTACACTCTCATTGACTGCTGTTTTCAAATCACACCTCCTCATTTCCATTTAATGGAAATGCTCGATTCTAATTAGTTGGGGAAAAGATGGAGGTGGAGATAAAGAATTTGGAGACACCTGATTAGTTTTTCTGCAACCAACCAGCAAGCGTTCCTTCCAGGTTCTCTCATCTTTTTTTTTTCAAGCACAGGTGTGTTGATTAGGCTACAGCTGAACTTATGGTGAACTCTGCTTGCAAGTTGCTATGACATCAAAGGGGCTCCAATGGAGCTGAAACCTTGCCCTTTTCCAGTAAAGCAGAGTTTAATAGCAATTATTTCATTCATGTCTTTGTATGTTTGAAAAGAAGATGTGTATATTTTGCAATAAATCTGCACTTTATTTCTACAGCTGTACTTTTGACTTGTTTCTACCAAAGATATCTGTAAAAATAGCAGTCAAGCAAATATATTTGCTTGTGTGTGTGTGTGTGTGTGTGTGTGTGTGTGTATGTGCGTGCGTGCGCTACACGCTGCATACAACTCAGTCCATAATTATAATATGGTTTATGTTTATATATATATAAATATATATATATATATATATATATATATATATATATATATATATATATATATATATATATATATATATATATATATATATGTATGTATGCATACATATGTATATATGTATGCATACACTATAATTATGGACTGAGTTATACACACACACACACACACACGCACGCACGCACGCACGCACGCACGCACGCACGCACGCACGCACGCACGCACACGCACGCACACGCACGCACACGCACACGCACACGCACACACAGTAGCACAAGACTGTATTATCTATGTCACACACTTCATATAAAGATCAGTCCATAATAATTCAGCTCTGTTCATCATACAATTAAAATATCACTACAGTAAAGTATTTAACAATACAAAATATAACTACTTGGCTGTATGGCAATCTCAACAAGACACTGACCTCTTTGTGTCACTAATTAAACAAGTAAGACGCGCGAACGCGGTAAGCGAACGCCAAAAAAATTAAAATATAATGAAAAAACATATTTTAAAAAAAGTAACCAATACATTTTTTTTTTAAATACAAAAAAAATCTGCGTTACAAGGAGCATCTTAGAAAAATACAAATTCCCAAAAAAAAAACTTTGAATGTTTTTGAACAATTCAACAAAGTGTTTGAAGTGCCTGTTTCACCCACTTCCGGGGGGCGGAGCCAAAATCCGAGCCCGAAGTATTTGTTCGTAGACCCCCACTTAGGGGGGGTAGAAAAAGTTTTGGAGCGATTCGGGCACTTTTCATTTAACATGGGGTTTCAATGGGGAGTTTTGAGGAGCCTTCTCCGGGGCGTGGCTTCCGGGGGAAGGGGCGGGCTTAAACGCAACCTTGACAGGTGTGTTCAGTTTTCAAAGACCTTTCATTTGATGTATGGTACGTCTAAATTGGACATTTACTTATCTCAGAGGAGCTGCACACAGGCAGTGCACACAGAGAGAGATACAGAGAGAGACACAACCCGAGCACGGTTTCATAGTAAGCTCCACTTGCGCGAAGGCGCGCCTCCTTCCGCTGCGTTCGCAATGATATTTGAAAGATTCATATCACTTGGTAAGACTTTGGGTGGGTTAGAGAGATGTTCCGGTCGGGAATCGAACTGGTGACCTTTCGATCCACAGCTCCCCCTTCCTCCTCCCCCACAGTTTCTCCTCCCCCCTCCTTCCCCTTCTTTCCTCTTCTTCCCCCTCTCACCCAGGCTATTGTTCCCCAGCTTTAGCTCAATGAGAAGAAAGGCAGCCTATGACTCCGGAGGTCACTGGTTCGATCCCTGTCCCGGACGATGTGTTGAGGTGATCATGATTTGGCATTCGTAGGCTTACGCGTAGTATTTCTTGAGGTTAGGGGAAGGCATAGTTTTACTGAGGTTAGGGTTAGTGAGGGTTTAAAATGCTTATTTGTTAATTGCATGGTCTTCTTTCTCTCAAGTTCAGTCTTCTATGTTTCTATGGCTTATTGTGCATATTACTTATCATTGCTTCTTTCTTTCTTCTCTCTGCAATCCCTGGCCCCGTATTATCGCTGCTTGCAGCTATATTTACACTTACAATATGAAGTGTTTAAACTGAACTGACCACAGAGCTCTCTCTGTGTGTGTGTGTGTGTGTGTGTGTGTGTGTGTGTGTGTGTGTGTGTGTGTGTGTGTGTGTGTGTGTGTGTGTGTGTGTGTGTGTGTGTGAAAAGATCCCCACAACACCACTGGTTGTGATATAGAACTGTACAGAGACTACATACATAATGTGTGATTATTCTTAGTTCATCTGTGATTATTACACCACATCCATCTCATTCTTATCTTTGAAGTGATTCAAACTTAAACCTTCCATATTTAAACAGATATTATTCTCCACTAAATACTCACTGTCATCTCCTTCCATGTTGCTCAAGAAGCTCAAGAAGTTCATCAATAACAATATGTCAGTTCATTATTATTAACTTAATAGCATTATGTAGATAATAAAATATGTTTTACTCTTGGCCTGGGGTGTGGAAGCCACACTACTTATAATATTCATAATATTAATCATGTAAACAACACATTGTAACATACAGTAGGGCCTACAGTATACCTCAAAGCTCAGCTGTTCAACAAACTTCATAAAAATGATTTCACCAACCATTAGTTAATATAATAAGTACATAAACCATAAACATAACTAATAACAAAAATGTTACAGTGATAGTCAGTACACATTCCTCACTGTCTGTCATTTACTCCACATACAAACATGAACCAGCTGGAATGTAATCACTGTACACAGATCACACTGAAACGTTGACACAGATCTGATCTGATCTGACTGCCACCAGGTGTGACTTCCCTAACAACCATGTGTTTCACCCGGGACCACCCAGGGCCCCCCCTCTCTCACACAGTGCTGTGCATTCCCATTGGCTCCCACTGATCCATCATGTCAAGCTAAGAAGCTAAGTTAGCTCCATTGAATAATGTTGATATTTTTTTCAATCAAAAATACATTTATCAATATTCAAGTATACTACAGTATTATGCAATTTTAAAGTTATAACTGATATCGCCACCCATCAGTATGCAACTCAGACGGCAGCTCACTGGGTTGTGCCTCACAGGCCTCAAGGCCTCGATGTCTGCCTTGTTGTTCTAACCTCATGTCACCAGGCTTTCTGCAGTGTTGTGGAAAGACTAGTTTCTATTTACTGTTCAGTGCTCTGATCGGGTCTAGAGCCCGCCTACTGTATCCTGTAATTTGCACACACACACACACACACACACACACACACACATACACAGTACATGCATCACTGTTTCCCTATCCGTTCTACAGACCCAGAGTGGATCAGCTCCCTGCAGAGCAAACTGATCCCAGTCTATATTGTTCAGTATCACACACACTGCTGCCACACCCATCCCAGTGAAACGCCTGATATATATTATTTGTGCTGTCAATAGGCTATACATTTGCGTTTAAAAATGATTTAATCAAGTTCATCTTGTACTAGTATAATATACAGTCATATACAGTTCTATTGTACATTGTAACACCATCAAATGTGTGTTTTTGGTAAAGTCCTTAATACCTGTCAATGAGTCCTGTCTGTCCACGGTTCTTGTCTGTAGATTGAGATTTACCGTAGTCTGAGTTGTTGAATGTCTTGTAGTTGAACTGTAGTCACACTGCGTCAGATACAAGTTTCATTTCCCTGTTTAGAATAAGCTGCGGGCTGGGGAGAGAGAGAGAGAGAGAGAGAGAGAGAGAGAGAGAGAGAGAGAGAGAGAGAGAGAGAGAGAGAGAGAGAGAGAGAGAGAGAGAGAGAGAGAGAGAGAGAGCTGTGTGTGGCTGTACAGGTATGTGTACCGGATACAGGAGTAGATGCAAGTTGATACCTGATAATACAAAAGGGGAGGGGAGACAGAGAAAGGTTTTCAAACTGGTTTCCTACCCACATAGACTAAACGATCATCATGTCTACATATGACACGACATCATTAGAAAATAAATTACATGAAAAACAAGCCAAATATAATTTAATTATCACATTTTTAGAACACGGTTTTACCTGTAGCGTCTTACTAAGCTACCTATTTAGCTAAATACTCACACTTAATCTCTATATGCTCTCTCTAAATTGTTGTTCACATGTGTCACCTGATTATATGTATGTCCTTGTCTGGACACTGCTTTCATGTTTTCATCCTGGTCATGTCTCGCTGTATTGTCTGAAATGTGGCCATGTTGTTTTCATTGGTCAGTGGTGGAAGACATACTCAATCTTGGTAAAATATTACTCAACTACATGCAAAAGTTACTCTGTCACATTTTTGTTCTTCTATTGAGTACAAATGGAAACAAGCCATAGGCTTTCTTGGGTTTAAAATCCTCTTAGCAGACCTTGTATTGAACTGTACTTTCCTGTGCTTTTTTTTGCAAACTGCTAATAAAGTATTCAATCAATCAATCAAAGTATTCAATCAAAAAAGTTAAAAATGTTAGAGTAGACCTACTTCCTTTTAAAAATATATAAAAGTATTCCAAAGTACAAATGACAAAGTGCATTTTCTGTTTAATAAAGAGGTGGAGAGACATGGAGACTCATGTTACTGAACAAACACTCTATAGCAATGAGTACTATCAGAATATAGAGCTATTTAACACTTATTTTAACCAAAGCAAATCACTTACCCTACCTTTAAGTGCAGTATTCAAGTAAGTGTATTTTGTTACTGTCCACTCTAATGGGGCCCCAGGCCTTGCCTAATGGGTATAAGTCCACCTCTGCTACCACTATTTAGTGCTTCGTTCAGGTAATAATGTGACTGCGAGTCACACAAACTTTACATGCAGAACTCCCCTTAAGGTACTGAATGAAAGAAAATGTAAATGAATTAAAGAATAACACACATGTAGACATTATTCATAATCCTTTTTACTGTACTTCAAAGAAAACATACATTAAGATAAATAACAATCATAGAAGATAAGTTACATACGCAAGTGGTGTGCATATTGATGATGTCTGTTTTTGTAAGGATAACTATACCACCATTTTTAACCAGGGGCTACAGATGAAAATTAGCCAACTCTGGCTAACTCTAGCTCATTTACATGGATGTGAAAAACTGACATGTTGATTAATGTGCACTGTCCCTGATAAATAAATAAAACAAATAAATACATAATTTGAGACAATTCTGTGTCAAACAGTAAAAAAAACAAACATACAAAATAAACAAAACGTTTCTTCCTACAAATAACCCAGGGGATCACAACACACACAAATGTAACCAATTCGGTCCATTTGGTTATAATTGTACACACTAAGAGTTACATTAACACTTAACTGTGTAAGGTTTCAGCTCTGTTCCGCACTTATGATCACCATTGAACCCAGCTACCACCCCTCCCGTAGCCACATCTGTGACCTCCCCCCTATTGTTCCCCGTAGCTCGGGACTTGTGTACATAACATTGTCATCCAGGACTGGGATTGCAAGGTGAAAAGGTGTTTTTTACCTACCTACGTCTTCCTACATTTTCCTACGGATGTCTGAAGTAAACATAGGGTCGTAAAATGACATCACACTGTGAAATAACTGTTTAAATTGGGTTCTTTGACAGCCTGTACCAAATTTCGCACAGAAGTGTGACATACACTAATTTAAAGTCACATTTTTGTTTTATTATGAATGTTTCTTGTATGTTTAAGAGCCTTATTGTGTTGTGGAAAAGAAGGGAAGTCCACACACCCAGTAGAAAAATGTATTAAGGTTACACAACGTTTCGACAGCTACAGTAAGGGTCTTCATCAGGTCTGATTCATTACATGAAAAGGCGTGTTACAGGAAGAGAGGAACAACACAATCAAAGGCAGCTGTTGAAGTAATTAACCAGCATCACACCCACCAGATCTACAGGCTCAGGTTGAGGAGAGTGCTATGTTAAGAGCTTGTAGGTCTGGGAAAGAAAAAGGGGCGGTAACGGCATCAAAAAAAAAATTTGATTGACGTGTTTTGCGAGATTAGCTCTGTGCATGCACACACACACACACACACACACACACACACACACACACACACACACACACACACACACACACACACACACACACACACACACACACACACACACACACACACACAGGCTAAATATGAATCTCCGTCCTGGCCTTCAGCCTGATAGAGATAACTCAACTGTTAGACAAAGAGACAGAGAAGGAAAGAGCGGGAGAGAGAAAGGGAGAGAGAGTCGGAGAAAGAGGGAGAGAGAGAGGAGAGGGAGAGAAAGGGGGAGAGAGACAGGAATTACTGAACGGGGAGCGAGTGAAAAACAGAGACAAACTAATAAAAGTGCTCCTCAGAGCACAGCAATATGTTTTGATGGTGAAAGGGTGCAATTTGTTCCTCAACGTAGTGCAAAAGTGCGTGCAAAGTTTCACCGCAATTGGACATTATTTGCGGCATTTTGTTCAAAACAAGCCACTCCTGCAAACTTTAGATGTCAATCTTAGCTAATCAGGATGGAATATGAACAATCAAACAGATTTGTCTTGATCACATAACTATAGAGATCATGTGTACCGATTTGTGTGAAATTTGGATAAAATCTGAATGAGTAGCCTAGTATCCAAAAATGTGTTTTACATAAGTCGGCCTCCTGGTGGCGCTATAAAAGGCAGATGTGAAAAAATGCAGGGCAAAGGTTTTTCCTTAGCCTCTAGGGAGTGCACATGCACAGTTTTACTCAGATCGGTGCAGTTATAGGTAAAAACACGAATCGGCCTGTTATAGCGCCACCATGAGGCTGAATTGAAAAATTTCAAGTGGCATTTCTTCCCCGGCCTAGTGAGAATGTCTGTGCAAAATTTCATGGAAATTGCACGCTGTGTTCATGATTTCAGGCATTTTGTTCAAAACGGAGCACTTGGAAGGCATTCTTAGCCATTCAGGATGGAATATGAAAAATCGGAAAGATATGTTTGGTTTCATGACTATAGAGATACTATAGAGATATAGAGATACTGAGAACCGATTTGTGTGATGTTGTAGGAGTACTGTACACTGCGATCAAGCCAACGGCGCCGGAGATTAGCTGTCCACAGACAGAAGGACATGCACGGACGTCGGACACACGGACGGACAGGGAGCAAGACATACTTTCGGCCTGGCGGAGACAATTATGGTAACCTTGACGGGGTGCTATCGGAGTAACGGTGCGCCTCGCAAGTCCGCGATGTATGTTACATTTGTGACGTCCACCGCCCACCCATTAGGCAGATCTACAAGCCCACAACGCATCACAATTCGACGTGTTGTGAGCTTGTAAAGACTGTCCTTCAGACTGTTCCGGATGAACCTCATGCGGCCCTGTTGGTAAGTTTCATCCAGCATCAACACCTTCCCATCATCACTGCCCTCAGTCAGGGCCGGTGCGTCCATACAGGCGACCTAGGCGCCCGCCTAGAGCGGCAGTTTGGAGAGGCGGCAAAAAGTGTTGGCAAAAAAATAATAATCATATTGTTGAACAGTTAATGCAAGTAAAACCAGTCAGTACCAAATAAACCACCATCAGTGCTGCAGTTTTGAGGAAAGAAGGTGAGAAATGCTTGCTATTCTTTGCTATGCAGCTGTTGAAGGCAGAAAAAAAGGACAACAATTTCACACACTCGCGCGTCGTCCGCACCCGGGGCGGACCGGGGTAGCTTGCCTAGAGCGGCAATTGGGTCTACTCTGCACCGGCCCGGCCCTCAGTGGTGTGTCAACTGTCAACAACCACCATGAAGCAGCTAGCTAGGGTTAGTTTTGGTAGCTAAATTATATATAGTTTATTATATATAATTTAGCTACCGTTGCATTATGTTAGTCCTAATATGTATTTATACATTGTTTTATATGATTTTTTTAAAATACTTATTTAATATTGAGCATACACAAATGCAAGAAACAAAGTTAGTATAGGCCCTATTATATTTAACATTACACCAGATAATATTAAATATGCCATCTGTCTTCATATGCAGTTGTCATGAGCATTTTTAAATGCTCACAACATGTTAATGACTCTGTTACCCTTCACTTCACTGTGTTATCGTGGTCTAAATCAGCAGCACTGAAACACATGCTGTGTGTAGGCTATATTGTCATAAAGTCTTATAATCTATAAAACGAATTGGCCTCATAATGTCATCATAATGAATAGCCATAGGCTATAGTATTACAGTCGGACTCCTCCTTAAACTATGATATGTTTCTAATTTATAGGCTACATCATGGGACATAGGACAGTGGTTCTCAACCTTTTTACACCAAGTACCACCTCAGAAAATATTTGTCTCTCCAAGTACCACCATTATGACTGATGTTAAAATACAGTGGTTCTCAACCTTTTTACACCAAGTACCACCTCAGAAAATATTTGTCTCTCCAAGTACCACCATTATGACTGATGTTAAAATACAGTAGTCTACACCTACGTCCCATCCTATTCAGCTATGCACTGTACACACAGGAGGCAAATTAATTCCTAATAATATAATAACATATAAAAAATATATAAGAATGTATATTGTTCACAGTTGTCAGCCAAAGTCATGCTGTACAAAATGGTAACAATAAAACTGGCACTTTAACTCTTAAGTTCTCACACCAGACAGAGAGACAGACAGAGACACAGAAAGACAGACAGAGAGACAGACAGGCAGAGACAGACAGACAGACAGAGATAGAGACAGACAGACAGACAAACAGACAGACAGACAGACAGACAGACAGACAGACAGACAGACAGACAGACAGACAGACAGACAGACAGACAGACAGACAGACAGACAGACAGACAGACAGACAGACAGACAGACAGACAGACAGTCAGAGACAGAGAGATACGCACACACACACACACACACACACACACACAATGTGCGCCAAGGCAACGAGAAGTTTGTTTAACTTTTTACTGTAGCTTGCAATGAATGCGCGACTCAGCGCGAGGCATGTCGATGGCTTTACTTGGTCACAGCTGTAAGGTTAATCGCAGACAATTGCCTGATTCAGTTTGTCTCGTTATTAAAATATGTAAGTGTCGTGAGTTAAGAGCAAGTGCTGTTCTGTGACCCAAGACCTCCACCACTTCAGTTTGTACCTGCTGCTGGTCAAAATATTCTCCTCGTGATCCACACTTAGTTCCAATTTTGAGCCACGATTGCATAACTTTAACTCCGCTGTTTAGTGTTTATTAGTATCTTGCCACCGTTTAGCTTGTGGCAAATACCAAAACGCTCGCCCCAAAACACAGTCGCCCCTTGGCAAATCCGGCGGTATTCACCTGGTATTCCTAAACGTAACCTCAGTAAACTATGCCTAAACGAAACCTAACCATATTCCTAGCCCTGAAACATGACTGTCATACCATGACAGTCATGGTGCCGAGTCCCCCTGGTCTAAAGTTGTGTTCGATTTTTTCACATTGCCATCTCTCACATAAACATAAACGTTAAGATTTCAAATATAAAGTGCTTACCACCGAGCCACGGATGTCACAAGGCGATGCGGACCGCGATGAGTACCCGTATCTCCCGTATTGTTCAATAAAAAGCATTTTAATCCCATCGCCGGCCATTTTTTTTTTTTTTTTTTTTTTTTGTAATGTATCAGAGTGCAATACACCTCCCAACCATTAGTGTCGCATGGTTGAAAGTATCGGAGACAATTTGGAGAAAATGGCCGGCGATGGGATTAAAATGCTTTTTATTGAACAATACGGGAGATACGGGTACTCATTGCGGTCCGCATCGCCTTGTAACATCCGTGGCTCGGTGGTAAGCACTTTATATTTGAAATCTGAACGTTTATGTTTATGTGAGAGATGGCAATGTGAAAAAATCGAACACAACTTTAGACCAGGGGGACTCTGCACCATGACGCTTGTATACAAGCGTCATGTGAACCATGGCTAACCATATTCCTAAACTTAATCTCAGTAAAACTATGCCTAACATTAAACTTATTTCTAACCTTATCCTCAGTAAAACAAATAAGAATACAAGCACCGCTGGTCCGGCAAAAAAATTGGGGGCAAGCGTGTTTAGGGGCGAGTCTGCCGGTTAGCACCACGGCCGCATCACCGACACAAAGCCAACATAAACACGGCGCTGACAACGTAATTGTATATTAATATACAGGAAAGCAAAACGTGTTTTTAAATCTCATTTCCATGATATCTTGGTAAAGTTATAAATAATTCGTTATAAAAGTATTTCGATAGTAGCCTATTATAAGTTTTTATATTATTTAATGTCTCAGTTCCCACTTCTTTCTTTTTTGGGGAGGTTGCTCTGCGTACCACCAGAGGGGTCCTCGCGTACCGTACCACAGGTTGAGAACCACTGGTATAGGATATAATGTGAAAAACAATATGAAGGGGGAAAACTAAAGTCAAGTGATGAATATTGGGTTATTAGCCTAACTCTTCCTGCGGCAAGTAGACAAATGTCACTTACTTAATGAAGCCATGATGAGTCAAGTTGCTGCCAACAAGACACAAAGCACAATGGAGCTCTCAGGATCCTCATGGTTTTAATTGTGTTCATGCAGAGTGTGCCTAACAGAGCTGTATAAAGGAGATTTGCTATACGCTCTGGCCTTAAGGATAGCAAGCAAATTAAAGAATAACTTTTCAAACTACACAACACCCCATAAAGGCGGCTTGGTTTAACTGATACTATGACGTCATGCTGCTGGCACAGCAAAGAGATAGGAGTGGGCGGGCGCTCCTGCATGTGTGCCTGGTCACAGTGATTTGTAGCAGTGTTGCCAGATTTTTGGGAGAGAAATAAGCAACCAGGTGTAGGAAAACAACCCCAAAAGAAGTGAGGTGCCCACTGAGTGAGTGGGCCCCACTCGTCCAATGCATATTTAGGTCCAATGCATAGGCCCAGTTATCCCGGTGCCCACTTGTCCAGGTGCCCAGTTACCTCCTCCCCTATGTGCCCACTCGTCCAAGGTGCCCAGTTATCCATAAGTGCCCAGATGGTTTTGGTGCCCACCCATCCTGATACCCACATGAGCACTTCAAACCTACTGTACAGTAACACACACACACACACGCACGCACGCACACACGCACACACACACACACACACACACACACACACACACACACACACACACACACACACACACACACACACACACACACACACACACAAGTAGTCAAAAAGGGGTAAGATGGTGCACAAGATAGAGCCATGTGTTCTTGTCAGAATATGTTTATTCATTCCGACTTGGCTACCTGCATTTAGTCTGATTAGCAGCGCAACACATTCACATGAAAGACAGCATTATTTAAACAGCATTATTATTACAACCTGCCCACAAGGGAGGGATCAGATAGTTAAGACCACCCCTAATCCCTGTCGGCCAATCCCACGCTCAGACATGGGTGCTGGGGTTTCTGTGGCCGAGCCCCCCAGCAAACAGCCTGTCTAACACAGTGATTATCAACCAAGTCTTGGTTGATAATCATTGTTCAACATATTATTAGCTTCAGAATATACCCAAACATTATACATATCCGTCACTGTAAACAGAAGTTAGTTACAAGAGGTTACAACACAGGTCAGAGTTAAGAGTTTGTCATTTTAACAGTAAATCTAAAAAGACTCTTCGTATTCTAAATAGTTTTCCTTCAGTTACTTTACAAAGTTTAAGGTTTAAGACTTATACAGAACAACCCACTACACATTTCTGTCTGCTGCCGGCTGGCTCCCACGGAGTAACAAAAGGTTATTCTGATTAGCCAATGAAAACAAAATACTTGCTTTAAGGCCAACCTCAAGACAGAGGGCGTCGACACCTGGGCCATGACAAGTGTTGACTGATTATCAATGTAGGAACAACAGCTGAGCCCGCCAAACCAGTTTGGTGGCGTTTCTCCAGTGAATGTTGTCTCAGCCCCTTGTCTCCACTCCGTCTCTGTCCCACATAAAGATTCTTCGAAATGTAATCAATTCAAAATTTCAAATGAATGGTATATTATATAAAATATCATGTGCTCATGTTTGAAATCCACCACAGTATATACATTTAACCCATTATGAGCAGTTTGCAGTGCGCGTTCTAGTTACACTAAAATAAAGCCCCCGTGAGTCACATGCTGCCGTGATGCCATGTTAATGAGAGATAGCCTGGCAAGGCAGTCATAATCTGAACGTTTATGGAGTGATTGATGAATGAATGCATACACATTAACGGATGAAGGCCAAGTACAGTTCACCTCAGACCTGACGTGAGATCTGAGCAGGCCGTACACTGAAGTCAAAGTCACGATAGATTGATAAATGCCAAAGATTTTGGTGATCTCGCCGTACGCCAATTATTTGGTCTACACCACTTTGATAAATGAGGGCCAATATGTATGAGATAACAGTAGAGATGATGGGGTTTGCTCTTCAAAACATAAATGCATCATAGTAAAACTTCAGTTACATCCAGTGGTGAAGTAAGCTTCTCAGCATACAGTACTCTGTTACAAGTAAAAGTGCCATATTCAAAATGAGTAAAAGTACACTATTGAAGCTGGGAATTCGGGCAAAATCATCAAGATTGTGCACTTGGTGACAACCTTTTGATTTTTGGCATGGTGTTAGGTATGGGAATAAGGTTTTCAAAAACCATCGCAAGCAAGTTGGGATCGCCCCCTAGTGGTCTGCTTGCAATGATTCAAATATTAGATAGGTCAGTTATGGTTGAAAATCCAAATAATAGATTTTTCAATGGATTCTGTTACTATTGGGCATGCTAAAAAGCATACTAAAATCTAGGAAAATCTGAGCTGTGGAAATGCATTATTTTTAAGATGGCATCCGCGATGGCTGCCGGGAGCTTAAAATGGATATAATCTGAGAGGGAATATGTAAAAAATCCTACAAATTGTGCACATGGTGACAAGCTTTTGATTTTTAGCATGGTGTTACTAGGTATGGGAATAAGGTTTTCAAAAACCCTCGCAAACAAGTTGGGCTGGCCCCCTAGTGTGCTTTTCAGCATGCCCATTAGTAACAGAATCCATTGAAAAAACCTTTCTATCAAATATTGGGGGTTTCAACCATAACTGAACAATCCAACATTGGAATCATTGCAATGCAAGCAGACCACTAGGGGGCGATCCCAACTTGCTTGCGATGGTTTTTGAAAACCTTATGCTCATGCCTAACACCATGCCAAAACTCAAAAGCTTGTCACCAAGTGCACAATTTGTATGATTTTTTACATATTCCCTCCCAGTTTATAGCCATTTTAAGCTCCCAGCAGCCATCGCGGATGCCATCTTGAAGATAATTCCACAACTCAGATTTTCCTAGATTTTTAGTGTGCTTTTTATCATGCCCAATAGTAACAGAATCCATTGAAAAATCGTTTCTATCAATTATTTGGATTTTCAACCATTATACTGACCATATACTGCAAGCAGAACACTAGGGGGCGATCCCAACTTGCTTGCGATGGTTTTTGAAAACCTTATACCACCTAACACCATGCCAAAAATCAAAAAGTTGTCACCAAGTGCACGATTTTTCTGAATTCCCTCCTAGTTAACATAAAAATATACTTACACTACCAAAGATAAAAGTACTTGCATTTTTCAACAATTTTCAAACTTTCGGACAAGTGTTTTTATTGTATGTTTGTAAAGTGACTCTTTAGGTTTCAAAGTTGTCAGACTTGTCTGTGACCAGGTTGTGAAATTACTGGTCATATGTGCCTGAAATTAGACAGATTGAATTTGATTGTGTTGGCTACATTTTGAACATGTATTTTTGTATGTCAAGTTTGAGTTCTATAAAGACTAATACTACCACAGACAATAAGATAACCAATGGTGGAAAAAGTAATCATCTCCAGTACTTGAGTACTCCTGGTCAAAAATTACTCAACTACAAGTGAAAGTTGCTTAGACAGATTTGTACTACTAAAAAGTATTCTTTATTTTTTTGATAAAATTGATCGATTAGTCTCACAATTTATTTGGAATAAAAAATTTCCTAGGATCAGTAAAACCTTATTACAAAGACCTAGGCCTCAGGGTGGCATGGCTTTACCTAACTTTAGGTTTTATTACTGGGCGGCCAATCTTAGAATTCTACAGCACTGGTTAATATTAGAGAAATCGCCTTCACGCCCTATGTGGATTAGTATGGAATCCTCCTCAGCTAGACCTGCCTCATTAACTGCTCTTGTACATAC
Source organism: Gymnoscopelus braueri (assembly GCF_963280865.1). Lineage (NCBI taxonomy): Eukaryota > Metazoa > Chordata > Actinopteri > Myctophiformes > Myctophidae > Gymnoscopelus > Gymnoscopelus braueri. Next base: position 7,350,324 of record NC_137617.1, on the reverse strand, counting down.
CCCAATTCGTTTTTCTCTTTCCCCCTATTCCAAGAATATTATTGTCAAATCCACACTAAAATTTTTGAATGAATTCAGGCGTCACTTTGGTTTACAGGCTCAGTCCTTCTTGGCCCCAATAGCAGCCAACCCCCTATTCCATCCTTCTTTGAATGATGGTGCCTTTTCTTTATGGTCGTCACTTGGTATTGCAAATCTCAGGGATCTATATATTGACAATGTATTTGCCTCTTTTCAGCAGTTGTCTGAAAAATATTCTCTCCCAAATCAACACTTTTTTCGTTATTTGCAGATTCGCAGTTTTGTGCGCAGCCTTAACCCTGCATTTCCAAACCTTCCAGAGGCCACGCAAGCTGATTCTTTTTTAACTCCATTGTTGAACACTAAGGGCATGATATCTACTATGTACAGTTGTATCTTCTCTTTGCGCCCTACTTCAATACAAAATATTAAGAATAAATGGGAGGAAGATTTGGGAGAGGAAATTTCTGAGGATGTTTGGGATGATATTCTGCGTCTTGTTCATACTTCTTCTATTTGCGCAAGGCACGGGTTAATCCAATGTAAAATTATCCATCGTGTACATTTTACAAAAGTGAGATTATCCAAAATATATGGTGACGTGGATCCCCTCTGTGACAGGTGTCGCTCGGCCCCTGCCACTTACATACATATGTTCTGGTCATGTCCTTCCTTGTGTAGATATTGGACTGAGATCTTTGACACTATCTCAGAGAGTATCGGGATCCCAATTGAACCAACTGTAATGACGGACATTTTTGGAATTTCTCCCCCTACTCTATCACTACCGAAATACAAAGCTCACTTGGTGGCCTTTACCACTCTCTTAGCTAGGCGTTTAATTCTGATGAAGTGGACGTCCTCTGCTCCCCCATCCCATCTTCACTGGATTAGAGATGTACTCCACTTTATTAAATAAGAGAGGATTAGAACCACTTTGAGAGGCTCGGTATCACAGTTTGGAAAAACCTGGGGTCCCTTCCTTGCACTGGTAAACAACTTGCAGTTCCATGCTGTTCCAGACTGAGTATAGGCATGAATTTGAGTATATTGAGACATGATCTCTGACGCAGTTGGGTTTTTCTATTATGTCTTTTATTGGGGAGCTATGCGTGGGTGTATTGTTATGTTCATTATATGTTTTGCGTTGTGGGGTGATCAAGCCATGTTTTGTTGTTTTGTTTTATTGTGATGTGTATTATGTGGTATAATGTTTTATTTATTATTCTCTTTCTATCTGCACATTTGTCCGTGTGTTGTCTTTGTTTGTTTGTTTTGAAAATTTGATTCAGGGAATAATAGTCTCCTCCTTGGAGTAAGATTGTACAATTTATTTATTTTTATATATTTTTACTTTTGATATTGACTCTGCATATTCTTGTCTATTTCTCTGAATCTTGAAATAAACAAAACAGTGAAAGGAAAAAAAAAAAAAAAAAAAAGTCAAAGGTGCATGCTTAAAAAAAAACAATAGTAGCCTATGGTAGGCCTACAATTTCTTTTTAATATTAATGCATTGCTGTATTGACATTTTGACATTTTCCAAAACAATTCAAATATCTATAAAAATGTAGTGAAAATAGCAGCTCTACAAGCACACACGGTGTCGCTATATGCGACACATTGTACATTTGCTATTTTCACAATATTTGAATTAGGACTGTAAGTAGTTAATTCATAATGTACTTTTCCCTTCCTAGAAATGTAGTGGAGTCAAAAGTACAATATTTGTCTTTGAATTGTAGTGGAGTGAAAGTGTAATAAGTATCCAAAAATCTAAATATTCAAGTAAAGTACAAATATTCAAACAATTTAAGTACAGTACTCAAGTAAATGTACTTCGTTACTGTCCACTACTGAAGATAGAAATACGCTATAATGGCTAAACAGAGCTTGTAATGATGACAGAGGGGCAGAGTTAAAAAAAGACACAGAGATTTGTTTGCACAGAAGACACAAAACAACAACGCTTAGCCTACTGTCGCAGAAAACATAAAGCAACCAATTAAAAAGCCTTTTTTGTATTAGCTAACAAGAAAGTCAAAAATGCACCTACACGTTGCAGCACACAGTTTTCATCAGGGTGACTTCAGTGAGGAACAAATAAGACTTACGTATATATTGTAGCTGTGGCTTAATAATTTCACTGTTAGGAGAGGCTACTCTGTTCAAAATCTACTCTTAATAATAGTATTATGGGCAAAGCTGTTGCATGCAAATACAAAAATAAAAGGTCATTTTTCAATTATTATTATTATTTTTAACTAGAGGATAAGCCCCTTGAGATGCAGCATCTCGTTTTCGAGGGGGTCCTATTCTCCTTATTTTAAATAAGGAGAATAAATTCAAAAAGACAGGAAAGAAGAAATAACCCAACAACACCCATCCATGACTCCTAAAATATTCTATTCTGTATCCATTAACTTAGATTACCAGTTATACAGCAGGAATAATTTGTAACCATACTCAAAAGTCAGTTTCATCACAGTTGTGATGTTTCAAATCATTTGTTCCTGGTTCAGTTGGTTCTCTTCTGAAGTTCTTCTCTCTTGCTACGGTTGTACCCTGGTTACAACATAAGGCAAATGAGAAAACTAAATATATTAGACTGACATATAAATCCTATTATATATATATTATATCATACAAGCATGTTTGTTTTAACCATATTAATCACAATACTCATTTTATCAACTGTTTGAGACAGAGAGAGATTGTGTCATGCGTTCCATAATTCTCTTCTCAATTGAAAGCCAAATTAAGCCTCATTAGAAGCTCTCTCGTGGAAGAGGTACTCAGATTTGTTACTTAAAGGAGGAGTTCACCCCAAAAAATACTTATTTTCTATCAATTACACACCCCATGAAGCCTTGATTTCATGGATTTATTTTTGTTTTTGTGGCATTCCTAAGACAATAATTTGATGACCGTGTGTATTTCCGGTAGGAGACACAAATAATCTACTTTGTGTCTCCTGCCGGATACATTAGCCGGTAGGTAAATTATTAGCTTAGGAATGCGACAAAAACAAAAAAATATCCATGGATTCAAGGCTTCATAGGGTGTGCAATTGATAGAAAATAAGTAATTTTTTGGGTGAACTCCTCCTTTAAGTAACATACCCACATTTTTGAAGATATTTAAGTTTGGCGAAATGATTTGGAAAATAGCAGAGCTTCTGGAACTGCTGTTATAATTGGGGTGTTGTATTAATAATAAGAATCTACAAAGTTAATAGTAACTTAAGTTTTCAAATATTTGTAGTCGGGTACGGTGTTGAAGAATTAAAGGGATACTTCACTTTCACATAAAATAAACATTAAAAATATATATAAAAAAAAAATGAAAGAAGTTATGGCAAAATAAAGGCCCCCTCACACATTAGTAGGACACTCTAATGCGTGAGGGGGCCATGAATTTTCCATTACTTTTTTCATTTATTTTTAATATATTTTTTAAATGTTTCCCCGGCCCTAAAGTGAAGTATCCCTTTAAGTAAAGTAAAATAACCCAAAAAATAAAAATAAATAACCTCAAAATGTATCTTAAGTACAGTACTTGAGTAAATATAATTGTTATTGATGTTACTTTCCACCACTGATGTTGACCTACCACAGATGGTTCCAATATAGTAGGCACAGGGCAGCAGGAGAAGATTCATCGCTCTGGAGAGAACCAACAGGAGCCAGCTCATACCACAGTCACTGTTACTGCTGTTGCTGCTGTTGCTGCTCACACTGCTGTCACAGCAGTCACAGTTGCAGACACGGTCACCAAGGTCATTAAAAGAATGATCTGTTCATAAGGGATGGATAATGACACATGGTACAGTACTTGTATTTCTACCACAGTCTAGTCCACTGGTTCTATTAACATGGTTAATAATGTTGTCACGGGGGTCCCACTCCTCGGAGCACAGGTCTCTGCCAGGTCAGGTAGGTTATTGTGGGCCAGCAATGCTGATGGAATATGATGAATCGGAAAGATCTGTCTTGATCACGTGACTATAGAGATACCGATTTGCGTGATGTTTGGACAAAATCTGTATAGGAGTAATATAAAAACATTTTGCAAAAAATGGGCCTCCTGGTGGCGCTATAATAGGGCAATGTTAAAAGGGTGGCATTTGTTCCTCAAAGTAGTGCGAATGTGCGTGCAATGTTTTACCGCAATCGGACGTTGCGTTCATGATTTGAGACATTTTGTTCAAAACGGGCCACTCCTGCAAACTTTAGATGTCAATCTTGGTCAATCAGGATGGAATATTAAAAATCATACAGATCCGTCTTGATCACATGACTATAGAGATCATGTGTACCGATTTGAGTGAAATTTGGATAAAATCTGAAGGAGTAATATCATTTTTTTTTTTTTTACATAAGTCGGCCTCCTGGTGGCGCTATAAAAGACAGATGTGTTTTTCCTTGGCCTCTGGGGAGTGTGCGTGCACAGTTTTGCTGCGATCGGCCCAACGCTGCCGGAGATTAGCTGCTCACAGACGGACGGACGGACACACACGCACGGACAGATGGACGGACAGGGTGGACAGGGCCTGGCGGAGACAAAAATACTTTTCAGGTCCCTACTCTTTTGGATACCGCCTCAGGATATAGATGGTAATGTCTCGTACCAGGTTTAGTATTGTAATAATTACCCCATGTCAATATCATATTGGGAATACAGTATGAGTTAAAAAATATAAACACTGTGTTGTCTTGTCTGCAACCATACATTAATTATTTTACTGGTTCTTTCTGGGACTCATTCCACATACACACAAGCACAATAACAAATGGGACAGAGTGTGGGGACACACAAGGATCCTCTAAGCCAGTGGTTCTCAACCTTTTTAGGCATGCAGCAACCCCCCTCAATAATCATATTTGAACTGGGGGCCCCCACCCTGACATGCACTTGGAATTGTAGGAGAGGCATTCAATTTAGTTTGACTCGCTTCCACAGATAAATATTGCGAAAATTGCCGATCTACAAGCTCACAACTCCTCGCAATGCAAGGCGTTGTGAGCTTGTGGATCAGCTATTATATATTTTTTGCCTCTTATATTATTTGACAATTTGGCCAATGTTTCACCAGTTGTTATAATTTAGTTTGTTGACTACTTTTGATTCAATAATGAATCTTTTTTCTTCTTTCTTTTTTTGAGGTATTAAAAAGGTCTTAAAAGTCCTTAAATTGTCACTGTACTGGACCTGGGGGTCCCGACCGACAGGTTGAGAACCACTGCAGCACTGTCAGAGGTGCGACAGGCAGCAACAATGCTCAGCTGAAATACCCACCTGTGCTTAAAGGAGCATTTCACCCCTGGAAGAACTTACAGTCACTCAATGTTAATAATATGTGTAGTAGATAACAGTAGCAAAAGTAAAAATTTGCACCCTATGGCCAGAAAAATTATGAAGTCTGTGTGTTTGACTAGGGTTTGACTGGACTGCTGCATTACTACAATGACCATAATGCTTTGGTGCACTGCCCCTCCTTGAGGGGAGGAGAGTCTGCTTGGGGGTGTGATCTATAACAACAACAACAAGCATGCTTTCCAGTGTTCTGCAGTGTTGCCATGTCTGCTTATTATAAGCGGCTGGTTTCTAAAATGTAGTTGATATTTGGACTTGTTTCCAAATGTTTTGATTGTTGTTTAAACCAGTGGTTCTCAAACATGTTCATGTACTTTTCCACGGACCCTCATCTGTGCACTGCGCGCCAACATATTTGCCAGGGAGACCCTACCAAAAATGTGTTGTTAAACTGTTTAAAACATATTCCACATTTCGCACTTTTTTCCCCTCAAGATTGTTTTGAAAATAGCAGATCTACAAGCTCACAATGCGTCACATCGTTACGCGTTGTGAGCTTGTAGATCGGCAATTTTCAAATAGCCCATGTCTAGGTTTAAAGTGCTCTTGGCCTATGTATTTTCTTTTGGGCTTGTTTTCATAGACCTGGTTGCTTATTTCTCTCACAAGATCTGGCAACACTGAATGTTGAATACTTCATGAATGTTATGTTCCGACTTTTTTGTCTACCTTTGGATCACAAAACACGACATCGAAGCCATGTTCTTTCTTGGGCCACGTGAAATCTGCCTCTTGTTGAACCAGTACCGTTGGACCAGTACCCATTGCAAGTTTGCTATATCTACCAGGATGTAAACAGTCCCATCATCACCGTGTCTCTGTTGCGCCAGCAAGGTGAAACTATCAGTCTTTGCTGCTGTTGTATTGTTCTGTATTGATTTGATTGTATCTTTTAGCAAACTAAATATATCATGTATAAATTAGCATAGTAACACTAAACGTGTGTGTCTGTGTGCGCGCGCGCATCATATTTTTTCAACATTCCATCCCACCATGTAGAAAGTCCGGTGCTGGTGACGTGACGTCCAGCTTCTACTTGGGAGTCGGGACATCCATGGAGATGCGGCATATCAACAATATAATAATAAAACAAAACGTTTCATACTCATGTCATGTGTGTGTGACTCCTTATTTCTGAGAGCATAATGTTTCACTGTCATTTCCAGTTATATTCTTTGGACTAAACTTAGAGAAAACATGAAAACATGGAAAACATGACGTGCATTACTTTAGAATAGATGACATGCTAATGTTCAAATTGTCATATAGCCTAAGTCATGTAATTATGTACCATTCTGCCAAATGAAAGACCATCTCCTATCATGAAACAGTTCAAAAGAACCCTTATAGAATTGGGGTTCACATTTTGTCATTATGAATGCTTATACAATGTAGAATGTACCGTGATCAATGAGTAGAGCAAGCAGGGTGTAAATGTAATCATTTTATTTAGAAAAAGAATATATATGGTTGTATCTCATAAGGCGAGTCCCAGGGGTCTTCATCAGCCGAACGTTACTCCATTTCCGCAGGCAGGCGACACAACATTCTGTCCTGTTGAAAAGAACACATTAGATTACACTTGTAGATTAAATAGATTATCATCCGACGTGAAGCCTAATTTATACTAATATTGCATGCAAGCCGCAAATAGCAGACCTACAAGCTCACAAAGTGTCGAGTCTGACGCGTTGTGAGCTTGTAGATCTGCTATTTTCGGGACACGGCGACGTAGCCCTGAAACATGACTGTCATGGGGGAACTTCAACCTGGTGTTTCCACTTTCTACATGTACAATCCGTACATCTACATAAACGTTCGGATTTCAAATATAAAGTGCTTATCCCATGACCACGGATGTTACAATTTGAATCGGGTGGGTCTAAGTATCAGTATCTTCCGTATTGTTTAATAAAAAAGCATTTTAATCCGATCAGTGGCCATTTATTATGCGACCCTTATGCGATCGGTTGGGAGGTTTATGAGAAAATGGCCACCGATCGGATTAAAATGCTTTTATTTAAACAATACGGAAGATACGGGTACTTGCATGTGGGGGTTGGTTGCAAGCATTGCTTTGAAGTGCATACTGTCTCCTACTGTTGGAGTATATATTTCCTAGTGTAGAGTTCCTGGTTTAAGTGGTTAAAGAGAAAGAAAATATAAGCAATTACATTAAAATGTTATTAAAACCCTACAAAATTCTAGCAGCACTACAACATACAACTTAAGTGTCAGAATTGACAATGCAATGAGTAAATAAAAATAGCAACAGCATACGAATAAAAACAAAAAGGCAAAAGAAAGGAAGAAAAAACATTTGACTGAGGTGCAATTAATCCTTGGAATTGAATTATTACTGAGGTCACCTTATTTAGTTTTGAACACTAAAATAATATACAAGCTTAAAAATGGCTTATGGCTTAGGTTCAGGGTAGAGAGAGAGAGAGAGAGAGAGAGAGAGAGAGAGAGAGAATTCTAGATGGGACACTTTCCTCATGCTAATATAGTCTGATCTACAGTGAGTAGAGCTATGCATTCAAATGCAAATGTACTCAAACATGGACAGCGTCACACTGGTGTGACAATAGAAGGCTCACGACACATCGGCACACATTTCAATGAGCGGGACCTGTACGGTGTGAGGACAGCTGAGCACCAGACATCCACACCACGCTCTGTATATACCAGCCTGGCAGTAGCGGCCCCTTGCTAGCTGGGTGCACCCACCCGATTCAAATTGTAACATCCGTGGCCATGGCATAAGCACTTTATATTTGAAATCTGACAAGAGACAAAGCATAAATTAGGCTTGTCACACAAGTGGTTTAGCTTTGCATTTGGCTAGCTATTGGAACGACAATGTAAACAAGAATGGGCTGCGTGCATGCGTCTATCAGAAGTGAACTACACATCGTATACTACCCTAACTTTATTAATCTCTAACATTAAAGCAATCAAGTACAATTACACGTTGGATTATTATGTCAAGTTGGCATAACATTTACAGCAATCATTACTTACTCTAAAGTAATCCATACAAGCTGTGTCCACTGTCCAGCATTATTTCAGCACGCAGCCTGTTGAATTCCTCTGCGGTGGAGCTGCTCTTCTGTGTTTTATGGTTAAAATAAATATCTGTTGTGTTAGTGTTTCTCCACTGAGTGTTTACCGACGCCATTGTACAATTGAGGAAGGTAAAAAAGAAGGCTGATCCCACTCTTTGGGAGACACCCCTTGGGGTGTGTGTGGGGTTGGTCTCACTGAGACACCATGTAGTGCGGACATAAGGTGAGAACCTACAGAAAACGTCATTTGACGCTATGGGGATCGTCTCACGGATAAAAATCTAAAAACACAGATACAACACAAAAAACACACCAGGATCATGTTTATGGGTCCTAGACTTCATAAAAATAGGATTTTTTATCAAAATCGGCGAAGTGTCCCTTTAAACCTGACACAAGTAAACGTAGCACAATGCAGTACTTACTGAATGAAATCCTTGTGGTGATGTTGCCATGTTTGTAGAATGGTGTAACCTTTCCCTCCACCAACAAATGCTCCTTGGTTCCACAAAAGTAGAGACCAAGGCCAGAATCAGCAACATTTTCTATCAGCAGATCATAGGGTTCAGTGGATTTGTTATACTTTAGATTAGAAGGGGAATTTTGTTCATTCATTTCAAGAGTAGGCTGGTTTTTATGAGAGCAGTTTCTGAACCACACTATGTCAGCTCCAGGTGATTTCCTGCAATCACAGGAGAGAGTGATGTTGTCTCCTGGTCTGACTGTCAACTCCACTTCTAATCCAAAGACCCCACCCTGACTGATGTAAATGACACCTGGAACATAAAAACAATAAGAAATTAAATAAACTGCATCATTAAGTTTAACATAGTAAAAGAAGATGCAACCCATTCAAAATAATACACTAAAAAAAGGACAACCTAAGAATGATAATGCTTTACTTTATAATGATAATAATTCATATCAAAACACAATAAAAAGACTTAAACGTTACCTAGAAGAGCAGCTAAAATCAGATGCAGCTTTGCCATGTCTGATGGTGGTATGAAGTTGACAGTGACAAAGCTCTTTGACACTGATCAAAATATCAAATATGTTAAGCAGATAGACTTCTACTAAAGGATAAACAAAATGTGATTGGTTAGCTGATGAAATGTTTTGATGTTGTGGTTCTTTTCTGTGACACTTGAGCTGTATGACGCCTTGTCACATTTTGTGGTCAGTACGTGTCTTAACATGCAATAAAATAAACCAAAACTGTCCTTCCCTCCCTACTGTAACTCAATACCACATGTTACATTGTACATAGAAAAATGGGCCAACTGAAACCTTCTCCAGAGCCTGACCAAAAAGACCCCACATATAGATGTTTCATGATTCATTCTAGAAGGTCGCAATTTTCTGCTCAGTGTCCCAACAGTCTCAACAATCATTTCTACTCATGAAAGTCTAAATATTTACTTCTGCTGTCCTTCTCTGACCTTTTTGGGAATGAGATCTATACTCAGCTGTTTTTCAAGACTGGTGGTGAGATCTACATTCACCAGACAGTCACTTGGTTTGGGGTTTGCCCGAAAGTGTCTTTCCAAGTTCCCTTTCTTCACTTCTGCTTCTTTCATGTATCGTCACATGGTCAGCTCAGTGTTGGGCAGCCATGAGCTTGTCTCTGGTCTTACGTCGAAGAGGCCGGCTTGGTCATATTCGGCAGTCTGCTCAGACATGCTGCAATCACATGCTGCACTATGTGCCAAGCCCCACTTCTTCATACATGATTTGAGATGATATCTTCACCATCACCGATGAGACAAATACGTACTTAAAATACTAATAACAGTACTTGATCAAGTTTCATGTAAAGTACACAACATATACATACAACGATTCAGTTCATTATAGTTTTTCATTTAATAGTCAAGGTAAAAGGGTGTTTTTCTTTTATTAAGTATCTTTCCAAGTCCCCTTTCTTCACCATTGCTGCACAGGTGTTGCTGATTAAACAAAATATTCTCCAACAAATAGTAGTAGCTTAAATGCCTACTAAACAGGTAACACACCTATATACATTTATAGCTGCCAGGGTCATTTCTGGGTTAATTCACACTGTACCCCTGATATGATTTGTTGGGGTTCACATTCAAACCAGCAAACCTGAGCACGATTGGACGTTGGACTCTATGAATGGATTTGGGTTTTCAAATGGCTCCATGATCTACCAAAAGGCCCCTCAAGATCAAATGGTTGATCTTAAGTTGCCCTAGAACAACTGGTTACAGGTTAGCCTGGCATGGCCAGACTAATATCACTGCGTAGATATTAGTCTGGAATCTCTGTGTGGAACCTGCATTTCCAAGGCGCAAATAAAAAAAATGCCTCTGGTGATAAACCCGCCCCATATTTGCATACTGGGCTCTGATTGGTCCCTCACAACTTCGGAGGGAGAGAAATCAAATCTCTGTTGAGAGGGGCCAGACCTAATCTGCAGAGGGCAATTTTTTTGCAATGGCAGATTCGTCTCGAACCAGGTTAGTTACAGGTCACTACAGTCAGGCTGGATGAACATACAGGTTGTACTGTTCATCCAGCCTAGTTGAACATGTGTCAGCCTTTAAGCACAGCTCATGTCATTATTGTTAACCCTGTTGACCCTATGGGCATGAGGCAGTCTCAGGCCCAGCATCAGGATCTGTCCCTATGACTTCTGCTAACAGCTGAGTCCTTTGTAATGAGAGGGTACGACGTAGGGCTCCCCCTGTTGGCAGAAGCTTGGCTAGGTCAGTTTAAGAAGAAAACTCAAAACTCAAAAGTAGAGATGACCCAAAAGGTAAAAACTAAATCAACATTCACAAACACTGGTTTATCACATGGCCAACACCTCTATCTCATGCAATTTTTTTGATTGATTGATTGAATACTTTATTAACATGGTTATTAACAGTGCAGGTACAGTCAAAGGTTATGCTAAAAGGACAATTGTCTCAATTCATCAGTAATACATAATACATACAGTATACAATACAAAGGTCATAAGGTATATTTTTTACAGAGAAAGGTGGGGTCAGAGGATTCTACTCTCAAGGTGTTCAATTTAAACCATGTACACTTGTATTTTAAGGACAGGAATTCTTTTGGGTTAGTTTTGAGTTTGTATAGGGAGTCGAGAACCTTTATGTCTTTTGGTACTGTAGGTCATTCCAATGCCTCCCTGCTTGGTACTCAGCATCAAGGGTTGGAATGGGGGGGTAAGTCCCTGCAACATACGAGCGTCAAGTCCAGGGGATTTACTTGGACATCCAGCTGCCTCATGCTAAAGAAACAGGGGATAGGCTCCTAGTCCTGCCCTATGGGCTCTGCAAGGCTTAATTACCCGGGGATGTGTGCATCCAACCCAAACTATTTGCGGATAAAAATGCATGAGAACGGCAACATAACTGCATACATGTCCCTGTCTTTAAAAGCATTTACACTGTATTGACTATACATGCCTATATGAACAACACAGAATATCATCCTGCTGCTTGCCATTCCTTGCCAGGTGTCCAAATAACTTTGCACCATTGAGCCAGATCTCTCTCTCTCTGTAAGCCCGAGACTATAGGTCCAGCACGACAGTATAACCCTTTGACACCCGCTGCACTTTCTGAATGTGTAATTTTTTAATCCATGTTTTACCTAACATTAAAATTGATATACAAGCAATTCCATGCAATTACGTGTAGATGTCATGACAGTTAAGGTAATGGCATAATGTTTTAGTCAAATGGTGTATCAGCGCCTTTTAAAGTCTTTTCTCAAGTTTTGACTAAGGAAATCAGTTGAACTGAACTGTTAGCCAACTGTAAAGTGGGTGCAGGACAAGCTCTGTATCTCCCACAGGCACCTGCATACAAACGGCTTACACTATACAGATATATTTTGTCACACGTCACTTCATAACAAGTAGAATGGCAGGACCTGTTGCTAGTTTGACTCTTCTGGGGCTGACCGCTTCAAAACTCCTCTTGCGCCGTCCTGTAAGAGAGCCATTCAATTAAGACTGTCATATTGTAAGTTTCCTTGAACCCAGGTGCAAACACGGAGACAGACAGGATAGAGTTGCAGTTATAGAATATAGGTTTATTCAGATACTGTTTGAGGTGAGCTGAATGCAGCAATGGTGGATCCCAGCAGTGATGACAGAGGCAGACGTCCAGGTACAGATACAGGAGTGGAGCCGAGTGTAGCAGTGGTGGATACAGGGTCACAGCAGAGCAGAGGCACACTTCCAGGGTTCAGATGGTTACTACAAGCACAGGAAAGAAAGGTAAGTATTCAGGATACACACTGAGAATATTGCTTAGCCCAGGTGGAAAGCGACTGACTAGGTCAACAGAGACTGATGATCTGGCAGAGCATGAAGCGTCGAGCCTGGCTTTATAGACTTGCTGATTGGTCGTCTCCGCCTCCTGTCTTGCACCCCTGTCTCCACTCCTATAATCAGATGAGAACTAGAAAGAGGGGAAGAAAGGTAGAGTGGGTGTGGCAGTCGTGACAAAGACAGATAGTTTAGATGTTTTAGTAATTAATTTTCTAATTAATTAGCTAATCATTGATGCTCTCTGATTAATTAACCTGACTTTCAACACTTGTTTAGTCAGAAATATATGTTTTTAATATAGTTCAGTATAGTGTTCAAAATGGTACATTTTGAGGCATTAGCAGCCATTTTATAAATACAGCAGATTTGGATTCAGCACCCCTTAATACCCCTAAAAAACACGCATGCCCTAAATTAACAAGATTTGCCTTTAGCGCTTAGGTCACACCGAGGGTGGATTCTGCCAATGCTTTTCAATGGGAATGGCGTGGTTTGATGGTCCTGCACATCTTTCTGTGTGTCGCGCACACCTTGCGTTTATGCATTCTATACGCCATGTCTACTTGAAGCAGATAAATGCTCGAGACAGATGCTGCTTTCCCCCCTCTGTCCAATCGGGTGAGTCGAAGGCGGACAGTCCCAAGACTCAGGAAGCGACATGGTGCTTTTGGCGCAATTGAGCAACTGCGGGCTACGGGGAGGGTCCTGAAAGTGAGTGACAGGTGCATCACTGGTTATTGGGAGATAATGTGCTGCAAGCTACTCCGTTTTTTAGAATGCGCTGGCCGCACTCACAACCTGAGTTAATCAGCCGGCAGCCATAGTTTGGTGTGACCGTGCCCTTAAACACATAAGCACATTTTCTGAAATTCTGCCTAGACTACAAGTAAGACGAGCGAACGCTGGAAGCGAACGCAGATTGACTGAGGCTGCTATATTTCAACCACACTGTAGTAGTGCACTCTGCCGCACTCTGCCGGCTGTATACAGGCAGTGCAGCTGCTGGCATTTCAGCACAGAGTTTCGAGTCACATGGGGGCGCGAGCCAATGAGAGCGTGAACACACGAGGAAAGACCATAAATAAGGGACAGACACACACACACACACAACCCAAGCACGGTGATATCGTAAGTTCCACTTGGTCCGACCGCGTTCGCAAAAACGGCTAAAAAGCGTTTTTGGTAATACTTAGGCCATTTTCAAAACTTTCCCTTCATACATTTCCTTGAAACTTCTTCACTGTCATTCATACTCAGCTGAGTTTGGTTTTGTACAAGCTCACAATGCGTTGTGATGCAATACATTGTGAGCTTGTAGATCTGCTAATTTCAAAAGATTTTTTATGCATTTGAAAACTTGAAATGGGACATTTTGTATAATGAGCACTTTTACTTTTGGTACTTTAAGTACATTTTGATGCCAATACTTTTGTACTTTTACTCAAGTACATTTTGAATTCCGAACTTTTCCTTGTAACAGAGTATTTCTACATTGCAGTATTGATACTTTTACTCAAGTAAAAAATGTTTAGTACTTATTCCACCACTGGGCCCCACGTTCTTGACTTTACCGACTAAATCCGTCCGCTTCTTCTTAAAGAACTGCTCTATTTCTTTATGCAAATCAAAAGATAGCATACTGTAATACATGTCTTAAGATTGGTTGAAGCTGAAGGAAGCTGAAGAGAATGGGTCTGTACCTTCAACCGAAAGGCTGCTGTTCATTTCAACAGAAAGGCTGCTGTGGCAGCTGTTCATTCTCTTTTGCTCAGATGGTCCTGTGGATGACAGAAGTGAAGGCCTAATTGCAGTATGTACAAATTGATATTTCGTAGTTAAATATTAAACTATATGAAATAATTATAGTTATTAAAGTAGTAGCTGAATGAATGATTATAGATAATTCTGATAATTCAGTTTAATAATGTCATTGGGTATTAATCAGATTATTATCTCTGCCAGGCCTTAGATTATAGTTTTTTCCCGTCTGTTTGTGTGTCTGTGAACGGTTCATCTCTGGCACCGCTGGACCAATCAATAATCAAAATTCTATCATAAACAAATGCATTATTTTCAATTCATTGGTTATCCAGTATTCTCACCAGAATGGGGTGTATTGTTCCATGGGCCATTTGGTATTTTAACCCGGCGTTCCCACACCATTTTAGGGTTCTGGGACTGTTTGTTTCCTGAACCTTTCACTTCAGTCAGCCTCATTTCCAGGCATTTACATTTGTCTGTCAACGTCACCACAAATTTGGGGGCACTACAGTTGTTGTGATCCTCATAGAATTCTGCTTCCTGTGTCAAACAAATAGACAAACGTGTTTTTATTAACATAATAAATAAATAACAACTATTATATTCTACAGGGGCCCGAGCAGCTAAACTCTGTCTGTATTTCTCTCAGAATTAAGAACTGCAGAAAACATGAGTAGAGCTATGCTGTTTTGTTTTGAAGCACAACAATGACTTGCTTGCATTTAATGATATTGACATCGCAGTATAGCGATAACAGAAATGTCTCTATTATCGTGGCCCGCTGACATCATATGCTATATTATACTAAGTAGACTAAGCGAGTACATCCCATCATGATTACCGACCTCGACTACGTGGATGACATTGCTCTAGTTGCAGACTCAGTAGGGAAAGGAAAATAACTACTGGCAATAGTAAAGGAGTCCTACGGGAAGATCGGCCCCAAAATCAATGCCAAGTTACATTATTGGAGGATTTAACATTGTCGGCTGCCACGTAACTTTATCTTCAACAAAGAGAATATAGTCATTTATTTTACCTTAGGTTGCAATTCATATTCTGGATGAACAGTCAGGCAGTAGTTCTGTTCAGGGATCAGCTTACACTGCGGAGGCACGCTGATTAAAGTTTCTTTAACACAACACAGCTTCTTCCTGTCAGCTATAACCTAGAGAAGGTGGATCACATTTAGGGTATGGGGACATTCACATTCATTAATGTTCATTTGTTTTTATGTTTATATTCCCCCAAATTAGTAGTTGCTGTTTTTTTAATTAAATGTTCAGAACAGCTCACCTCCTTGATGGCAACTTGATCCGTCAGCATCAACACATTAATAGTGGATTCCTCATCATCAGGGTCATACTGGTACAGCAGATACACCAGAGCTCTAACAGGGTTGGTTGGAGCATCCTTGTCCTTGACCAGACCACATTCACAGAACCCCATGATGTTGATTATAACGTGCGTCTCTGTTATCATGTTGGGCCGTATGAATGTCACACGTCCCTTTTTGGTTATGTGAGCAATAAAAAGCATTTCTTTGGATTAGCAACCATTAACCAGGGCTTGTGTTAGACTGCCAATAAACTCTGTGCAACTGTAGATCCCTTTTCCAGAAGGTGGCATTCCCATTGGTTACATGTCGGCTTTCCGACATGTCGCCTTTCCGACGGTTACTAACCCTATACCTAACCCTAACCCTAACCCTAACCCTAACCGCACGCGGAAGCCACGTAGTCGGAGTAGTGGGATGTCGGAATGGAAGAGAGCTCCCATTCCCATTTCTTGTTCTGGTTCAGTTTACCGTCGCTTAATTTGATTGGCTCAGCAGCAGATTTGAACAGAAAACCCATATGACACCTCCATGTGTTTCCTGTTCAAATCTGCTGCTGAGCCAATCAGCAGC
Organism: Gymnoscopelus braueri; assembly: GCF_963280865.1. Lineage (NCBI taxonomy): Eukaryota > Metazoa > Chordata > Actinopteri > Myctophiformes > Myctophidae > Gymnoscopelus > Gymnoscopelus braueri. The sequence goes on along the minus strand of NC_137617.1, from coordinate 7,333,874 downwards.
AACTGTGAACTGTGATCCTCTTTACAAAGTTTAACTGTAGCCCTTACATTCTCTGACAGAAAAATATATGACTTACGATTAAGTAAGATTTCACAGTGAGGGAGGTGCAGTTGATAGGCAGAGCCTCTCACACTCGTAATCTGATAGAGCGGCCCAGCAGGCCTCTTTCCTGTGTGATGTAGAAAGCCTGGGTTCCAGTGAGCTGTCTTATAGAGCACCTCTCCCTCCCCCTCCATCCCAAACACCAAGCTTGTCTCCTTGCAATGGAACAGGCCAGCCTGGTGGTGGCATCTGAACCGGAACAGGAAATAATTGAAAAGGAGTTTTAAGTGATTTTATTGTAAGAAAGAAAGATTTTTCTTTTGTAAATAAGAAAGAAAGAAAGATATAATAATAATAATAATAATAATAATAATAATAATAATAATAATAATAATAATAATAATAATAATAAAAAAGCTGAAGCTCTCATCTACAGTACATTATAAGATGAACATTAGGGGAAAAAACTGGTTGATACCGGTATCTGGTCTCTCTCTCGTCTTCACAGATTTCTGGTGCAAATTCTGTAATGAGCTTAAAATAGAAAACAATAAAGATATTGATTAGTTGATCTGTGGCGAAAAATATTGCAACATTGTAATCTGGGGGGTGGGGGGGGGCGATCTAAGTAAAGGTTGCTCCTCAAAATAAAGCATATAGTACCTGTAAAACCAAGTGAGGTGAGCTGAGAGACCGAGTGTATCCTCTATGAGTCTTTTCTCTCTCCTTACTGGTGATGTCAATAACACTGTGGGAACGAGGCAGGGGTCTGTGGTCTCCTCTGTGTTTCAAAGAGGCCCCAGGACAATGATTGGATTCCTGAGCATTAGATTCTTGGAAGCAAGGATAATATAGACACATGAGATTGGGGTTTGGGACAGATAGTCAACATTTTTGTTTTTATTACCCTGTGTATGTGTGTGTGTGTGTGTGTGTGTGTGTGTGTGTGTGTGTGTGTGTGTGTGTGTGTGTGTGTGTGTGTGTGTGTGTGTGTGTGTGTGTGTGTGTGCGTGCGTGCGTGCGTGCGTGCGTGCGTGTGTGCTAAATACCAGTCGCTCCTCCATACAGAGCTAGATTATAGGCGCAATCTACTAGCCTGGGACCAGACTAATCTGCAAGTGCAAAAAAAATTTGCACTCTGGGATTTGGGTCTGGCACCGCTCCATAGAGAATCCATTTCCTGCTCCAGAAGACGTGGGTAACCAATCAGTGCCCAGTATTCGAATATGGGAGACTGTAATTGGTAGTTGGTTGTAGGTCTAACCAATTGCGTCGAGGGCCATTGTTTTGATCCCGCCCCTTGGGAAAAAAACTTCCTCATGGAAGCACCAGACTCATCCACGCAGTGATATAGTCTAGCTACGCCAGGCTAGCAATCTACTTGTCTTTATCTTTGGCAGCCTAGGACATGTACATAGACATACCATTTGTTGAATCATGGTTGTTCTTGTCTGATGTTGATTCTACCTTCTTATAATACTATAATATAGTATCTTATAATGCTAAATTGGAGCTCTGTGTGCACATTTTATCAAATAAAACCCATTAGTACCATTTTTTTCATTCCTTGGTGTAGATGCATCTGCATTTGTGGCTGAGTAGAGAGGAAAAGATCAGTTTGTTTCACATAGTTACCATCAAGTAAATTGACACCAGCTCTCGGCTTATTTACTGTATGTCCCATTTTCTGTTGCTTTTTTTGTGTGATGAGATTACCCAGATGTTGTGGACACTTCACACAATCACTCAATGTTTTATTGCTGTAATAATAGTTTTGGCTCGTATTCTCATTTATTATGTACAGTATGTGTGTATGGCAGCCACTCTTGCTACTTTGTCTCCTTTACCACTACCTGTGCCACCTGCTCTTCAGCAGCTTGTTGTGTAAACTTAGAAAGCAACAGATGAACTTAACCCTCTGTGCATAGCATACGCTGATACGCACATACCACCTTGAACCCAATAGAGCCAAGGGACTCAACCAACTGCAATTTTATATAATTTTGTCCGAAAGTGAAATTGGACATGACCTACCCTACCCTACCACACCGCTATAATTGATTTATTTCTCTTTTATTGGAGGTGGACATTGGACATGAGTTGGAGGCTCAACTCAAAACTAAGTCTTATCACAAACTGCTCACATAAAGTTCTCAAACTCACTCACCTTCATGAACTCCCTCAGACTCAGTCCCACATGAAGGCAACATAGCATTTATATGATCTGTTATGAAATTCAAACACAATGATAACATACAGTAACAATGATATACAACATTTGCGCATGCACACACACACACACACACGCACACACGCACACGCACACGCACACGCTCACGCACACACACACAGACAGCTATTTCTATGAACAAGATATCTTATAATGCTCAATTGGAGCTCTTTGTGCACATTCTATCAAATAAAACCCTTTAGTACCTTCAATTTCATTCCTTGGTGAAGATGCATCTGCATTTGTAGCTGAGTACAGAGGAAAAGATCAGTTTGATTCACATAGTTACCGTCAGGTTAGTAAATCAACACCATGCTCTATAGGCTTAATTACTGCATACTGTATGTCCCATATTTCTGTTGGTTTTGTCGTGTGATGAGATACCCAGATGTTGTTAGTGAATTGTGAAAGGTCACTTCCCTTGTGTATAAAATTAAACACATTATAAGTAAAGATGAACCTATTAAGACCGGGAAAGCCTATACGTTGTTATACCTTTAAAGCCGGGAAAGCATCTGAGTAATTTTAGATGTTGCTATGTATATAGCAACAGGATTTTTCTTACATTTTTTTAAACAAAAAATAGAAGATTTTCTGATTTAGAGGGCGTTTTTAAAATCGACCTCAAGTCTAAATGTGTTAAAACATTTAACGTGTGCTTGTGAAATTGCATGTAGCTGCTGAGCAGTAACTTTGCAAGCATGTTGTATGTTATATATAACTTCACCATGAATTAAAAAATAAAATAAAAAATTAATATCATTGTTTATGTCCCTCAAACGTTTTTCTAAAGGTTTGAGCCTAAATCAAGCCTCAGATATACTCATTCCAAGTAACTTCTCTCTGGCTTATAAAGCACTTTCACCTGCAATACCACATTGTCCTGTTTGGCACAGGGCACTATTGAGCCAGTTTGTATGCATGTTATTTCCTGGTTCTGTGTGGAAAAAGTAAAAAAAAAGAAAAAAAAGAAAAAAAAAACTTTTTTTAGTTGGACCTGAAAAAAACGGGAGGGATTGGGGTGAAAATCAGTTTGGCCTGTTTTGAGACCAATTTACAGAAAACCCCAGATATGCTGTGAAACCTGAGTGTTCAAACTGGGGTATTTTTTGGGATAGAAGAGAGGTAGGGGAGACAAAAAACACACAAAAAAGAAGGAAAAGTTAAAATTCATGGTGTAGTCCCTTTAAAATCAGAAGAGATACTTACTACGATATTTCACGCACAGGACCAGCAACAAACCGACTGTAGGAAGGATGAGAGCAACAATAATCCCTACAATAATAAACACCAAGGATGTATTTCCTTAAAATAAAAAGACAAAGAAGCCTTTGTTATTACAGGGTCCAGTTAACATCAATGGAGGCATCAACCACATACTGTAGAGCTGATAGGAATACAAATGTATCTTCACAATATGGCACATTCTCTTCCAATAAAACAGTAGAGGGTATTTATTGAGATGGCATAACAGACAAAAAAAAACTAAAAACACCAACATACCTTTTAGATAAAACGGGTTGTCACTGGGATCACTCTGCTCCACACTGACTGGGTTCTTCATTTCACAGAAGACTTTTTCAACCTTCTTCCATTCATCATTGTTGGTGATAGTCCAGTTCTGTCCAGACTCCATCCATTCCCCTTCATCTTTCTTCCAGCGATAGGTGACTGGACCTGAATCTGTGATGTTTCCTTCACAGACCAGTAAGCAGGTGGTAGATTGAGATGCACAAGGTGGTCTGTAAACCACTGATGGCTTTGTGAAATTCTCTGTTAGGAAAAAGAATGAAGACAACTAAGAAACTGAATTGAAAACATCCCTTAGCAGGAGGATAAGATAAGGTGGACATTTATTGTTCCTGCAGTTAAATGCTTTAGTAATGCACTGTATAATTGATGTTGTGTTTAGGGAATGAGAGTGTGTTTGTTGGGGTGTTAACTTGTGCAGGGCTGCAGATTCACCAATATGCTCTCAGATGACTTTGTGTTATACAGTATGTCAGCCACTCTTTACTTTGATGAACAACTCTGGGACCCATTTTTTTGTGAAACACTGGCATCTTTTACGATCATGTCTAACGTCTTTTCCATGTCTTAAACACCATCATTACACTGTAAGGTTGTAAGTCGGGCTAATAGCCTAGATCAGTGTTTCTCAAACGTTTCAGTACCGTTCGTTCCCTGATTTCTGAAATGTCACCATCTTTCATGATGTCTGTTTTGCCTACTTCCTACTTGCTACAGTGCTCCATGTAGGCAAGGTCTCACCTGTTTGCCATTAGTCAGTGGAGCACTTAACCCATTTTCAACCTTATATTCATATAATTGGTCTCGACTCCTCACTAATGCTCATTGTAAGATGGCACAATTTTCATCTACTCACTCTGCGTCTCATTGGTGGGCTATGGACAGTTCAGAAACCTGGCTACCAATAACATCATCGGTGGGGATTCCAAGCTTATTCTACTGTTTATACTCTTGACACTTTAGCGATATCAGGATTTTCTGTGATGTCGTATGACACTGTCTTTTGCTCACGTTCTGGAGAGATCCTGTGGAAAATAAATTTGAGAACAGAACCCATAGAAAACAGCCCAAACTGTGCATTTCGGTCATTAAACAGCAGCAGCTCAGCAGTGTTTTTGCGAGAGAAACAAGCAACCAGGTCTATGATAACAAGCCGCGCATACACGGCCGTGGAGCCTCAGCAAACACACACACACACACACACACGCACACGCACACACACACACACACACACACACACACACACACACACACACACACACACACACACACACACACACACACACACTATACACACCCACTATACACACACACACCTTCAACATCATTTTTACGGCCGTGGAGCCCCAGCGAACACAAACACACACACACACACACACGCACGCACGCACGCACGCACGCATGCACGCACGCACGCACGCACGTGCAGCAAGCTGGTATAATATGACTGTGTCATTTCTTGTTTATTTTTATTCTGTAACTCAGGCTACCACAACCAAAAATGTATTTCCAGATATAACAATGGCAGCGTCGCATTGGAGCAGTCTATAGTGAATAATCTACCCCCTTTTAAAGAAGCCTTCTCTAGACCCTTCGATAGTAAGTAATTTTGACCCATCTCCAAGCTGCCTTTTTTATCAAAGATTTTAGAAAATGTTGTCTCCACACAACTCATTTCCCATATAAAAAATAAACATATCTTTGAAGCATTTCATTCTGGCTTCCGTGCCCAACACAGCACGGAGACTGCTTTAGTCAAAGTCACAAATGACTAGTTGCTGGCAGCCGACATAGGCCTGTACTCCATTTTAATCGTCCTGGACCTTAGTTCGGCATTTGACACAGTGGACCATGGTGTTCTGATCAGCCGTCTGAAAATCGATGTTGGTATCAGCGAAGTGGCTCTGCTCCTACCTACTCTCACAAGTGCCTGTGCTCCTACAAACAGGTCATTTTCCGTTGCACTTGGTGATGCCTCCTCCTCTTCTTCTCTCTTTTGTATAGTTCCCCAGGGTTTGATCCTGGGTCCCATTTTATATATTATATGCTACCCTTGGGGCAAATTATGCGTAAAAATAATATAGCTTACCATTGCTACGCAGATGACACTCAACTGCATGTCCCCATAAAACCTGGCTACACTGTCACTTGCATTGAGTCCTGTTTCAATTTCCCCAATTCATAAAGCGATTTACGACCATATTTTGTACGTACCGGCATTTAGGACAAATCCTACACCTGCAGTCGGATTCATGAAAGTTTTTTGGTCTGTGTTTTGTGCGTCAGGTGCGCACGTTCTCAGGTCAGCCCCGAGGCTGTCTTACCAGGGCTGAAATGTGCGTATGTCTTTAGAATGCTTTATTCTTCATGCCAAAATCATTTACAACAGTGGCAAACCTCAAATAAAATATATATGTGCCCAACATTTGTCAACACATATATATAAAAAAATAAAAATAAATGTCAAACGATGTATTGCTTGTAGCCTATGCATAATATAGACATGATGTAGATTCCACCGATTTTTATTTATTTTCTAGGCTATGAGTTGCATTTAGAGCTGAATTATTAGGTCCCTCAGTGTGTTTGCCAGCGGGCCATCTCAGCCAAAGTGTCACGTAATAATGAAAATAGGCTATGATGCCTTAATGAAACTGGGACTGACTTGCATCAGTGTCCGTGCCGCGGTATTAATTTGTAACGCCTACTGTAGGCTACTGTATATTGATCACATGAACGCCACACACAACAGCCTAATAAATATTACCATCTGATGAGGAATGAAAGCTGTGTCCAGAAGATCCATTCCCCATTCCGAAGTAGGACAGTGATATCCAAAATTAACTAATTTAATCAATAAGCTCTGGTCCATAATCGGATAGAAGCGTTCCACTTGTATGCCCTGGATTTATTTTCAACATCATCTTTTTACCTCGGTAAAGGTGCGCAATGTTCATTAGAAAAGGCTTATATAATATCCTTTCCACGTTTTATTAGCCTTTTATTTGGTAATGGGGTTAAACCTTGTAAACTTCTTTATTCTCATTACACATGAGAGCATTTATTACGTGATCCGCTTCCAGACAGAACAGTAAGTTGTCAAGGCGATGCGACGCCGCATCTGTTATCTTTAGACGAGGCGGAGTTGAACTTCAAACTTGCATCAGCGTTGCCAGATGTTGTGAGAGAAATAAGCAACCAGGTCTAGGAAAACAAGCCCAAAAGAAGCAACTGGCACTTAGGCCATTATAAGCACTTTAATTAAACCGTTGTGAGCTTGTAGATCTGCTATTAAAAAAAAAATCTTGTAATAAAATGTGGAATATTTGGAAGACAACACTATATATTTGGAAGACAACACAAATCTGCCTCCAGCTGGCACAAAACATTTTCAGATGGGGCTTATAGGGATAAATTTGCATACATATTAACTTGGGGGTCCATGACTCATAAAAATATTTGAGAACCACCGGTTAAAACAATTGAACAATTGTGAAGCAAGCCCAAATAACCAACTACACTTTAGAAACAAGCCCAAAAAAACGCACCCCACAGCTACCAATATTTACAAGCAACTTTACAGAAAAATAAGTCCAAATTGGCTTATAATAAGCGGACATGGCAACACTGTTTAGCACGGTGACGTTGAAGTTGGATGCTGTTGGATGCAGCCTTCCAGAGTAATCATCACACCTGGTCATACGCACTGGTCATACGCACGTCTCAGAGATATACGAACCCCTTTGAGAATTGCACGTCAGTTTGTGAGTACCAAAAATACGACCTCCTTTACGAACTTTATTTACCTTATATTTACGACCCTCTTTATGAATCGGGGCCAATGACCTCAAACAATGGATGTCTAAAAACCGCTATGTCCACTTTTCAGTCATTTTGCTCTCTTCGGACCAGTGGTGCAGCCAGAACGCTAGTATAGGCTGGGCTTAGTTAGGAGCGGGTGGGCGGGTGGGTCCCCGACCCTTGCGCGCCCGCGCGAAAATGTGTGTTTTTTGGGCGGATTTTGATACATTTTTTTCGTTGTTTTGTTACTTTATTTAGGGTTAGGGTTAGGGTTATGTTATTTAATTCATATGTTTGCCTGATTTTACCGATTTATTATCAAAAAATTAATTATAAAAAAATAAAAAAATGTTGCAAAATCAACTGGGTGGGCCAGCTTTCTATGTGGGTGGGCCACAGCCACGGCCCACCCAGGCCCACCCATGGCTGCGCCCCTGCTTCGGACATTCTCCACACATTCCCCACAAAATGTGTGTAATAGATCTAATAGATTTAATAAAATATTTAAGCTCACAATGCATGCTTGTAGATCGGCAATTTTCAAATAGCCAATGTAAGTAAATGTATTGATAAAATCCAGTGCTGGTGTTGTTCTGTGAGAGAAACAAGCTACGAGGTCTATGAAAACAAGCCCAAAAGAAACGACCAGTTTCACCACTTGAGCCCTATTAAATCAGCTATTTTCAAAAAGAATCTTGAAAGCAAGCCCAAATAAGCAGTGGTGGAAAAAGTACTCAAATTCTCTACTTAAGTAAAAGTACCAATACTGCAATATAAAAATACTCTTTTACAAGTAAAAGTCCAGCATTCAAAATTAACTTGAGTAAAAGTACAAAAGTATTGGCATCAAAATGTACTTAAAGTACCAAAAGTAAAAGTACTAAATATTTGAAAATAGCAGATCTAGTGAGCTTAAGTACAGTACTTGAGTAAATGTACTTAGTTACTTTCCGCTGACTGAAAGGTGTCAATGGGGGAGTGATTAGAGGAGTGGCTAGGCTGAATAAATTACCCATTGTTCACGCCCATTACCTGGAGCTGAGAGGTGCTCGAAGTGACAATTCTTTAGAAGGGATTATCTCAGTTTGCACTATTATAGATAACCAGATTCAAATGAGCACATCTTCTTCAAATATCTTCCGATTTCAATGAATGATACATCATATGAAAGCTTATATTCTGTACTTTAATAATCTGTAAAAGCATTGTACCCACAAATGTTTTAACCTGACTCCGCCAAATGGGGTTCACATGAGTTCACATTAAGTTCACAATAGAGCACCGAAGTCCTGACGTCACTACAGTAGAGGACGCTGTTCCGCAGGTTCGTGGCTTTACTTTTTGTTTTTAAATCCTCATTGGGGAATCTTAGATCGCCTCATATAAGAAGTGTGTTCCAAACATAAACACACCACAATTTTACTCATATGGAGATGAAGCATCGACTGAAGGTGTAAATGTACACATTTACCCAAAGAGTAACACAATATAAACACTAGAAACGAGTCAAACAACCCAAAGACTACATTTCCCATGAACGTGGTTGCTGTATGGACAGTGATTTCAGACCCGGAGGTTGTAGTTCTTAAGACTTTTGAGGCAGAATTAATTCAATTTTCGCCAGAAACAGGCTGTATCAAATATGAATGAATATCATAAACGATGCAAAGCCACCCCCCTGACAGAAACACCGGGGTGGTGGTGTTTATGTTTGGAACACAGTTCTTATGTGATCTAAGATTCCCAAATGGGGATTTCAACACAAATAATAAAGCCACTAACCCGTGTAACAGCACCCTCTAGTGGCAGTGACGTCAGACTTCGGTGCTCTATACAGCAGCCATATTGGCACACCATATAGGATATAAAGGTGTCAAAAACAACATTAAGGAGTAAAACGTATGATTGGTTATTATAAACAATTGCAAAATATCAACCGCAGCAAGTTGCATCACTTACTTAATGCCATGCTGAGCCTGAGTCCAACTGCTGCCAACAGCCAGATGCACAATGGAGCATTCAGGATCAGGATCCCCATCATCCCAGGATCCCAGCAGAAGAGCTTTGACAAAGCTCTTGAAACGGATGTCAAATGTGATAAGCAGATTGACTTATGCTAAATGCCCAAAATAATGTGATTGGTTAGCTGAGTGAAACGCTTTCATGTTGTGGTTCTTTTCTGTGACACCTGAGCTGTATGACGCTTTGCCACATTTTGTGGTCAGTGTTTTAACATGCAATGAAAGATCCTTCCCTCAGTCCTACTGTAACTCAATACCACTGTTACCACATGTTCCATTGTACATAGAAAAATGGGCCAACTGAGAGCCTGACGCTGAATTTATATTTATACCCCACATAGAGATACATTTCATGATCAGGCAAAGTAGGAAACTACTGTAGCCAGAGCAATAATTCTCCCATGAAAGATCATTCAAGAAGGTCAGAATTTTCTGCTCAGGGTCCCAACAGTCTCAACAATCACTTCTACTCATGAAAGTCTAAATCTTTACTTCTGCTGCCCTTTCTGCCCTTTTTGGGAATGAGATTTTTTCAAGACTGGTGGTGAGATCTACATTCAGACATGGAAATTCACCACCGCATTTACATTGTATACGCAAATACAGAAGTCAGTAGCTTTATATGAACAGCAAATGCAATAAAGGCAAGATAAATTATTCAAGGATTCCTGATCCAGTTTCATGAACCGTATATACCTGGTTGAGATTTCAGTTCCTTCTTCTGTCTTCACCTGGGAAAATCTAGTCAAATGGTCTTTCCAAGTTCCCTTTCTTCACTTCTTCTTCTTCTTTCATGTATCGTCAGATGGCTAGCTCAGTGTCGTGCAGCCATGAGAAAGCCATGAGAAAGTCTGTTCTTACGTCAAAGAGGCCGGCTTCTAAGGGTAGTCTCATCTCATGCATGTGCACGTGCACGTCATGCCCAAAAGTGTGAACTTTCAACTGTAGGTCCTTTTGATAGGCTTTTAAATTGGTTAACCGTTCAAAACTCTTAGGGCTTTTCTATTAATTATCATGATTTACATTTTTAACTAATATATAGGCATCTGCCCTCCCAAAAGTAATTCATTTATAATTATACTTGTATCATAGCAAAGATTAGTCTGAAAAATACACAACTCCATCACAGGTTTTAAAGAACTTTGAGTGATCCATAGTGTTTGATGCAGAGCTCAATAATCAACAACATATCCTATAATACATTGGAAAGATGAAAAGCCATAATTTCCCCGTGTCATTGTTTCGCAGTAAACACAACAACAACATATCACATGTCACTAACAACACAAGCCACAACGCGCGCAATTAATTTACGGGTGGCGTAGGCTACTTTTAATTTGCTCACCACACATCTGCCCCCCTCGGAGCATAAACTCACAACATTACGGTCGACCATGTTGTTCCCTATAGCGTCACCGCCGACCGCCGAGCGACACCGAAACACCGCGAGCCGGACAACATCACGGGTACACCATTTTGTTCCCTTTAGCGTGAGCACCGCCACCGACCGGCAGTCTCTTCAGACCGGCAGTATGGGTTGCCACGTTGGGAAAAGACAAGCAGCAGGTCAGTGTTGCCAGATGTGCGCCAGAAACAAGCAACCACCTTCATGAAAAAAATAAACCCAGCTGAAGGGGTCCGCGATGTTTCACCGGGGTCCGCGGGGGTCCCAACACTACCAGGGGGTCCACGGACCCCCAAGGGGTCCCCCATGTATTATTTTTTTAAATAATGTTTTTTTTTTAAACTTTTTTTTGGGACATATTTATCCCACGATTTTGGTACCCCAAAATAAGCGCGCCCTCGCTAGAGCCCCGTGCGCGGCTAGCGGGCCTCTCTAGTGTAATACAATACAATACAATACAGTACAGTACATAACTATTTAAACTGCCTCAAATTCTACTGTTGTTTCTCTACATGGTGTCATTGAGGTAGGTGCAGTGCTGTAAATGTTTTATTGTTTAGGCATGAAGACTACTGGCTGGAGAAATACAGTTGGCAGCTGTTTTCTTTGGGGCTTTTATTTGTTTGTCTTCTGTCAAAGCCCAGTGATAGCTTGATTGACAAAGATAATCAAATGTGATTGACTCTGATTGAGTGCATGTTGATATTCTGATGATATTTGGATAACTCTAATTTGTAGGCCTACTATAAAGTAGCTTGAAGATGGTGTCTGACCAAAAGCATAAATGACTTTTGCTCAGATCTGAGCGTGTAGAGTAGTTTACTACTGTTAAGCTCCAGCACCTCAGCTAAGTGTGTCTGTGTGTGTGTGTGTGTGTGTGTGTGTGTCTGTGTGTGTGTGTGTGTGTGTGTGTGTGTGTGTGTGTGTGTGTGTGTGTGTGTGTGTGTGTGTGTGTGTGTGTGTGTGTGTACCCACACCCCCCACAGGTCGTGGGTGGTACAGGTTTACTCATGTCCCCTAAATGGAATTCACGTCTTTTGAATCTCTCTCACCTTTCTCTTTCCACATGTGTATGTCATGCTATTTCAATAACACAACCTGTCCCTCTCACCATAACTGTGCTCTATCGTCCCTCCTGGCATCACCCCCCCTCATTCTACTGGGTGACTTCAACCTACCTACTGCAGAGAAGCATCTTCCTGTTACGTCACTTCTGTCTTCATTCGACCTCACCCTGTCTCCTTCTCCTCCCACTCATAGAGCTGGTAATGTACTGGACCTTGTGTTCTCCAGAGCCTGCTCTCCCTCTAACCTCTCTGTTACCCCCCTACATACCTCTGACCACCACTTTATAACTTTCTCCCTCTCTCTCTCTACTCTCCCACCTAAACCTACTCACCCTCAGACCGTCACCACTCAACATAACCTGAGGTCCCTAAACCCCTCTATACTCTCCTCTCTACCCTCCCCGGATTCCTTCCCCTCCCTCTCACCTGACACTGCAACCTCATCCTTTCTCTCCACTATCTCATCTGCGTTCGACCATCACTGTCCTCTCTCTTCTAAGCCAGCACGCCCATGTCCGCCGGCTCCGTGGTTATCTGAAACCCTCAGAGCTGAGCGAACACCTCTCAGGGCAGCTGAGAGGAAGTGGTGCAAGAGCAACCAGATGACCTCTCCCACTTTCACTGACTCCTTTCTGCCTTCTCCCTCTCACTATCTATAGCTAAATCCTCTTTCTACCACAGTAAGATTCAATCCTGTGCCTCTAACCCAAGGAAGCTATTTTCCACTTTTTCCTCCCTCCTTAAACCCCCTCCCCCCACCCCACATTCATCCCTCCAGCTAGTCCTGGACACCCTTGCTGACCTAGGCATCACTGGGACGGCTCTAAAGTGGTTCACCTCCTACCTAACTGACCGGACCTACCAGGTTTCATGGAAAGGTGTGCTCTCCTCCCCCCGCACCCTCCGAACCGGGGTCCCCCAGGGATCGGTACTTGGCCCCCTCCTTTTCTCCCTGTACACTAAATCTCTTGGTGCTGTCATCTCTGCTCACAATCTATCTTATCACTGCTATGCCGATGACACTCAACTGTTTCTATCCTCCCCCCCTCTGCCACCCAGGTGGAAGAGCACATCACTGTCTGGCTGACATCTCACAGTGGATGTCTTCTCACCACCTCAAGCTGAACCCAGTCAAAAGACTGAGCTTCTCTTCTTCCCAGCTAAGTCCTGCCCCACGCAGGATCTAACTATTTCCATAGAAAACAACCTGGTGACTTTGGTTCCAACAGCCAAGAACCTTGGTGTTGTCCTGGACAGTCAGCTCTCATTCAAGAGCCACATCACAGCGGTCACTAGATCCTGTAGGTTCACACTCTATAACATTCGAAGGATTAGACCCTTCCTCACCCAGGAGTCAGCCCAGCTTCTTATCCAGGCATCAGTCATATCAAAACTTGATTATTGTAACTCTCTCCTAACTGGCCTCCCGGTATGTGCACTTAAGCCTCTCCAAATGATACCGAATGCCGCAGCACGCTTGGTCTTCAACTAGCCAAAATGTTCACATGTCACCCCCCTTCTCCGCTCCCTCCATTGGCTCCCAGTTACTGCCCGCAGAGAGTACAAAACACAGACGTTGACCTACAAAGCAACCAAAGGTATGGCACCCCGTATCTTCAAAGCCTGATCGAGCCTCTTAAGCCCTCCCGCTCTCTCAGATCAGCTAACACAGGGAAACTGTCAGAACCTTCGCTAAAAGATCCGGGACAACGCTCCACACGTCCCAGACTCTTCTCCCTTCTGGCTCCCAAACTATATGGAATGAACTCCCCATTGCAATTAGAACTGCAGACTCACTCCCTATCTTCTGCCGTAATCTGAAGACTCACCTCTTTAGACTCCACCTCAGCCCGTAGCACTTGCCCTAGCCTTGACGACCTTGCAGGATTATGCAAAGGTTAAAATGTAATTTAGATAGCATGTTATGCCAGTAGTGTGAATAGTTTCAATGTAGGCTGATGATAGGTTCTTGGTTTACGTATGTATTAGTTACTATTAGATTATTGGTTTACTCATGTATTACTTTGTTATTTGATTACTATTTCTATGCATTTGATGTATTATGATGTATTATCTTGTGTCCCTGCTTACTGTAAATCGCTCTGGATTAAGAGTCTCTGCTAAATGCCTAAACTGTAAACTGTAAACTGTGTGTGTGTGTTTGTTCACAGAGAGTCAGATGGGCTAAGACAGGATATCCATGGAACAGTTATTGTAGTTACTACAGAGCTGTAGGCATGACCGTATGCTTAAGCATAATTCCAATAAAGAGACTATAATTGTATGATCCTAAAATTAAGTTGTTACACACAGTTGAGTTTTTATTTGACATTTAAATCTATACAAAAAACGTATACAAACATGCATCAAATTGAACGCAGTCAGACATTATTTGCAATAAAATAACACTGGAAAGCATACATTGTGAACATTTAAATAATTAGTTCAACATAAATTTTACATTACAAAAAAAAACATTTTAGATTTTAGCTCTAGCCTATTTTAGCAACAACTTTTTCAGAAAACTGTTAGGATTTAGAAGGAATTTGTAGAATCGTCCGCAGGCCTAAATGGGTTAATATGATTATTACTCATCTTTTCTTATTAAGCCAACAGGCAACGTACTGTATCACTACGGACTGTATCTGTGGGTGTGCCTGTGGGAGATGAAAGCATTTTGTGACCTTGCACCCATTGATCAGCTGCCTACCAGTTAAGTTCAACTGATTTTGTATTAATAATGCCCACCCAATTGGGCACAATGGCCCAATGCCTCCCTGCTTGGCACTCAGCATCAAGGGTTGGATTGGGGGTAAGTCTCTGCGACATGCTAGCGTCAAGTCCAGGGGGTGTATTTGTACATCCAGCTGCCTCATGCTAAAGAAACAGGGGATAGACTCCTAGTCCTACCCTATGGGCTCTGCAAGGCTTACTTACACGGGGATGTGTGCACCCAAACTATGTGTATTGCATACATATCCCTATTGTTAAGTCAGTGTAACCCAGTGTTACTGTGGGTTCTTGCCGACACAGTTGATGAGACTGATGACTGATGAGACAGTGTTGTATTTACAGCGTTTGCACTTTATTGACTATACATTTCTACATGAACAACAACACAGAATATCAGCCTGCTGCTTGCCAGGTGTTTAAATCTTGGTCGTTGCACCTTTGAGCCAGCTCTTTCTCTCTCTGCCAGTGTTGCTGTCTGTAAGCCCGAGACTAGGTCCAGCACTATAGTATAACCCTTTGGCATTCCCCCCACTTTTTGAACGTGACATATTGTAATCCATGTTTTGCCTAGTATTATTGCAATAACATGCAATTAAAGGTCATGGCAGTTAAGGTATGGCATAAATGATGTAAAGTTTTAGTTAAATGGTGTATCAGCGCCTTCTAAAGGCTCACAAAGTCACTTCATATGTTTTGACTAAGGAAATCAGTAAGGAAAATGGGTGCAGGATCACAACAAGCTCTGTATCTCCCACAGGCACTCTACAGTCCATCCACAGTGCTAAGGAGATTTTGTTACATTGACTCTGTCTTTGTGACTGTCCAAATGTTTCTTCAACTACAAATTCAAATGCACAAAGGTTTGTGTTGGGTGTGCGTCCTCTCTTGCTTGGACAACTGGGACCTCCTGTCACGGGCAACGTACATAGTAGCACACCTTATGGTGCCTGGGCTGGAGCACAGAGATCTCATAGTGCAGTAAACCCATTCTTTGTGCAAAGTTTCTGTACGCACGATTGTGTCGGTCCGTCCCTTAAATGCATAAATTATGACCATATGTGCATAACGGTCAGATCTGTGGCTCTGGACAACCGGATCTCCATATTTGCCTATATATGGGCGGGTTTGTCTAGGTTATGTCTGAGTCATAGTGACGTGGCTGAGGTCCGTCCGCCCGTGCACCCTCCAATTAGCCAATTTTAAAATAAGATAAAATATGGTTAAAATGCTTAAACTGATTTTGATGCTGTGTTAGCATTTTTCCGCTTCACATCCTCTTCCTCCCTGTGTGCTTCATCCTCTGCCAAACAAGGGTCTTCTTCAAACAGCTTGTGATTTTGGTTTCGGTAGAGCACCGGACAGCTTATTTAATGCATTGCCGAGACATTCGTTCAAATTGTCAAACTCATTCCCGTAGTCTGTAGGTGCCCAACCAGAGGTGTATTTTTCGTGTGGTCTTGAGCTCACGGAGGGCCTCCTCCACATCAGCAGATTTCTGACCAGGTCCTTTTTTCTTGATCGCCCCCAAGCGTTCCTTCAGCACTTTCACATGCTCGACCAGGCACTGGCGCCGTTCCTTGTTGCGCACGGCATCCTCGCAGAGAGGGGAGAGTGAAGTTGCTTTGACCAAGATGGGGTCTATGAGATCCATGACTGATTGAAACAAATGAGAGAAGGGAAAAAGGGGAACAGATAGGTTGAGATACAATACAAACCACAACATTATTTTCTCATTATATTTAATGAGAAGTGACAGCTGACTTTTATTTGCAATATCACACGAAAGGGTGTGCTTTACCATCATTATTGGCACAACAGTGATGAGGTGTTTGTGCCAAGTGCCCTAAGCATCAGTGATTGACAGTGAAGTGCCAATATTGACTGTAAAGCACACCCTCGAGTGTAATACTGTGATTATAGAAGGTTTACCATCTAAATAAAACATATTCAAAATGTAATCACATTGTGGGGAAATTTGCTCTCAAAACAAAACAAGAAAAACATCTTTTTGCATCTCAATTTCGCTGGAAATGGCGTCTGACAGAGACCATTTCCAGTCCCTGTTGACAGCCAGCCAACTTGAGCTATTGGTTTAGCTTTTTTAGAGATTGTGATTTACAAAACTGATTAAATACCACCCATAGAAACAAAAACGCCTTAATCAATATTCTTTTAACAAAAAAATCTGCTGAAATATATATACGTTTTTATCATAGACAGATTTCGCTACTATATCTTCTCATGGATTGTTAAAGTAGTAGACCCCGCCTCTTACTTCTCTTCAGCTCCTCATGATCCTCCTTCCTGTCTGCTTCATCCTCTGCCTGTTGAGAAGCTTTGTTGAACATCTTGTGGTCAACTTGCAGAGCCTTGGAAAGCTTGTTGAATGCGCTGTTCAGACGGCCGATCAAACTCCTAAACTCACTGTTGTCCTTGTAGTCTTTAAACACATGCACGTGGAAACTATCAGAGAGTTCTGACCAGCTCCTTTTCGCTTGATTGTCTGCACCAGTTGCTCCAGTCCTCCTTTCACACGCTGGACCAGACGCTGACACTGTTTCTTGTTGCCCTTGACCTTCTCACAGACAATGTAGAGTGAAGTTGCTATGGGCTCGATAAGGTGTATGAGATCCATGACTGATTGAAAAAAAAAATAGAAAAGAGAAAGGGGGACAGACAGTTTAAAATGCAATAGATTGAACCATAACATGCTTTTCTCATCATATTGAACAAGAAGTGACAGCTGACTTTAAATTTGTTTACTTAAAGGAGTAGTTCACCCCCCAAAAAAAAGTATTTTATATCAGTCACACACCGCATGAAGCCTTGAATTCATGGAGATTTTTTTGTTTTTGTTGCATTCCTAAGCCAATAACTTGATGACCGGGGAACTTGAGCTAATGCTTTCCAGAGCAGTGGTTCTCAAACCTTTTCATATCAAGGACCCCCAAATGTACGTGTGTATTTGGTGGTGCCAGGGACCCCAGAAGAGAGGAAGAAAATATTTGTTTTAGAAAATTCTAAATTATTCAACATTTTTCAAACACTTTTTCAAAAATGTACAAAAATAGCAGTACATTGCTTATACAAGCTCACAGTGTTTAACTTCGTGCTATGAGCTTGTATATCTGCTATTTTTGAATATTCAACGTATAAAATATGGATAAAGTGGTTAAGCTGATTGATGCTGTATTGACAAATGTTAATACAGCATACAGTTAATACAACTCCCCCCAGGACCCAAAACACAAAAGGCCATTGTTAATTCTAAGATATCTGCTGAAATAAATCTCATCATAGATAGAATTTTCTACTATATCTTCACATGGATTGTTAAAGTAGTAGACCCCGCCTCTTACTTCTCTTCAGCTCCTCATGATCCTCCTTCCTGTCTGCTTCATCCTCTGCCTGTTGAGAAGCTTTGTTGAACATCTTGTGATCAACCTGCAGAGCCTTGGAAAGCTTGTTGAATGCGCTGTTCAGACGGCCGATCAAACTCCTAAACTCACTGTTGTCCTTGTAGTCTTTATACACATGCACGTGGAAACTATCAGAGATGTATTTTTTAACAACAACTTCTGCGGACCCCAGTGTTTCCTTGAGATCACGTAGGTCCTTCTCCACATCATCACAGTTCTGACCAGCTCCTTTTTGCTTGATTGTCTCCACCAGTTGCTCCAGTCCTCCTTTCACACGCTGGACCAGACGCTGACACTGTTTCTTGTTGCCCTTGACCTTCTCACAGACAATGTATAGTGAAGTTGCTATGGGCTCAATAAGGTGTATAAGATCCATGACTGGTTGAAAAAAAATTGAGAAAAGAGAAAGGGGGACAGATAGGTTGAAATCCAATAGATTGAACCATAACATGCTTTTCTCATCATATTGAACAAGAAGTGACAGCTGACTTTAAATTTGTTTACTTAAAGGAGTAGTTCACCCCAAAGAAAAAAGTATTTTATATCAGTCACACACCCCATGAAGCCTTGAATTCATGGAGATCTTTTTGTTTTTGTTGCATTCCTAAGCCAATAACTTGATGACCGGGGAGGAGACTCCTTCTGACCGATGACCCGGTCATCAAATTATTGGCTTAGGAATGCAACAAAAATTAAAACTCTCCATGAATAAGCTTTATGGGTGTAATTGATAGAAAATAAGTAATTTCTTGGGTGAACTACTCCTTTAAGCAATATTACACGAAAGGGTGTGCTTTACCATCAACAGTGATGAGGTGTTTGTGCCAAGTGCCCTAAGCATCAGTGAAAAGCCAATAATGACAGTAAAGCACACCCTCAAGTGTAATACTGTGATTATAGACGGGTTACCATCTAAATAAAACATATTAAAAATGCATTCATATGGTGGGGCAATTTGCTCTAAAAACAAACTAGCTTCATCTCCATATCCCTGGAAATACATGGGGTCTGACAGAGACAATTCATAGTCCCTGTTCAGACAACCAGCCAACTTGAGCTATTGGTTTAGCTTTTTTAGAGATTGAGATTTACCAAACTGAATAAATACCACCCATAGAAACACAAAACGCCTAAATCAATATTCTTTTAAAGGAGATACACCATGAATTAAAAAAAAATATTTGATATTTAATATCATATGGTGTATGTCCCTCAAACCTTTTTCAAAAGGTTTGAGCCTAAATCATCACTCAGATATACTCATCCCAAGTCAATTGTCTCTGGCTTATACAGCACTTTCAGCTGCAATACCAAAACGTCCTATTGTGCAGAATATTAAAAAAAATTATTTAAAAAAAAAAAAAAAGGAAAAATTCTGCATAAAAAGAAGCATCTAAGAAAAATACAAAATCGAAAAAAAAACACTTTGAACATTTTTGAACAATTCCACCAAGTGTTTGAGGTGCCTGTTTCACCCACTTCCGGGGGGCGGAGCCAAAATCCGAACCCGAAGTATTTGTTCGTAGACCCCCACTTAGGGGGGGTAGAAAAAGTTTCGGAGCGATTCAGGCACTTTTCATTTAACATTGGGTTTGCCATCATTAATGTTTGTGACATCATAAACATTTCCATTCTGAGATCGCCTGTTCAGACACGCCCATTCTGGAAATCCATGAAATGAGAAGGAATGACTGAATTAAAAAAAAAACATTTTTTGGGGTACAAGAGACACTGGGGACCCCAAAAAATACAAAAAACCAAGAAAAAAGTGATTTTCATGGTGTAGACCCTTTAACAAAAATATCTGCTGAAATATATACATTTTTATCATACACAGATTGTGCTACTATATCTTCTCATGGATTGTTAAAGTAGTAGACCCCGCCTCTTACTTCTCTTCAGCTCCTCATGATCCTCCTTCCTGTCTGCTTCATCCTTTGCCTGTTGAGAATCTTCGTTGAACATCTTGTATAGTTTATGATCGTGGTAAACCTGCAGAGCCTTGGAAAGCTTGTTGAATACGCCATTGAGACGACTGTTCAAACTCCTAAACTCACTGTTGCCGTTGTAGTCTTTAAACACATGCTTGTGGAAACTATCAGAGATGTATTTTTTGACAACATTTTTTGCTGATTCTAGTGTTTCCTTGAGATCACGGAGGTCCTTCCCCACATCGGCAAAATTCTGACCAGCTCCTTTTCGCTTGATTGTCAGCACCAGTTCCTCCAGTCCTCCTTTCACACGCTGGACCAGACGCTGGCACTGTTTCCTGTTGCCCTTGACCTCCTCACAGACATTGTAGAGTGAATTTGCTATGGGCAAGATGGGGTCCATGACTGATTGAAAAAGAAAAAAATAGAAAAGGGAAAGGGGGACAGATAGGTTGAAATACAATAGATTGAACCATAATAATTATGCTTTTCTCATCATATTGAACAAGAAGTGACAGCTGACTTTAAATTTGGAGTAGTTCACCCAAAAAAAAATAATATTTTATATCTATTTATAAAACTCACTGCTGTCTTTGTAGTCTTTAAACACATGCTCATGGAAACTATCAGAGATGTATTTTTTGACAACATCTTTTGCAGACTCCAGTGTTTCCTTGAGATCATGGAGGTCCTTCTCCACATCATCAGAGTTCTGACCAGCTCCTTTTGGCTTGATTGTCTCCACCAGCCCTTTCACGCGCTGGGCCAGACGCTTGCACTGCTTCTTGTTGCCCTTGACCTCCGCGCAGAGAATGCAGAGTGAATTTGCTATGTGCACGATGGAGTCTATGAGATCCATGAGATTAAAAAACATGGGGGAGGGGAGGAAAAAAGGGGGACAGATAGATTGAAATAATTTTGAAATCAATTTTCTAATTACTTTAAAGTTAATTGTTTACTTAAGCAATATTACACAATTGTCCAATTAATTGATTAGCTTATTTTGAGTTGTTTCATAATAGACCTCTAACAGTTTATTGTTCTTTTTTTTTTACATTGAGCTCCCTGAGACTCAGGCAAAAATGTGACCTCGTGGCTCATGAATGTAAAACATGCTGTTCATGTCTGTCTGTCTGAATGACACATTCTACACTTAAAGGCATACTAGGTAATGTTTTCAACAAAACTAAAGTTAAATTGTATATCTTTTGTGAGTGGCAAAAGTTTCACAACACCCACTCCCTGAGACTCAGGCAAAAATGTGACCTCGTGGCTCATGAATGTAAAACATGCTGTTCATGTCTGTCTGTCTGAATGACACATTCTGCACTTAAAGGCATACTAGGTATCGTTTTCAACAAAACTAAAGTTAAATTGTATATCTTTTGTGAGTGGCAAAAGTTTCACAACACCCACTCCATGAATTTCACCCCCGGAAGCCTTTTATTTATATATTTTCTATTGAACGTGGACGGGGGGGACTTTCCCGGGAAAATGACGTTCCTGGCCAACGTCATGACGTCGTGGCCGACGTCCTGGCCGACGTCATGACGTCGGCCAGGAACTACCGCAACGGTTTCCTGTTTGGCCAGGAACTACCGCGCTAATAACAAAAAGGAACCTCACGCTGATTTTAAGAGAATGTAAGATTGGAAGATCGAAAAAGAACAGAAAAAGAAAGCACAGCTCATGGTAACTAATGCTCCACTGGCTAAGAGAAACGATCTGTAGATAGTATAAAACAATTAAAAGATCGCTTTTTGAAACGCTTCCGGCTTCCGGTGAAAACGAATGGAATTCTGGGTAATCGAGGACTACGGAAATTGTATGCAGTGACGGTAGTGACCAGCAGAGGTTGCTAAAAATCGTTATTTGAAATTCTGCATTGTACAACTTTAAGGCTGCAGAGAGAGAGAGAAAGAGGGAGAGAGACAGGAATTACTGAAGGGGGGCGAGTGAAAAACAGAGACAAACTAGAAAAAGTGCTCCTCGGAGCACAGGTCTCCACCAGGTCAGGTAGGTTATTATGGCGTTATAATAGGCCAATGTGAAAAGGGTGCCATTCCTTCTTAGGTCTTTCACGGCAAGCAGGCACTGCATTCATGATTTGAGGCATTTTGTTCCAAAAATGTGTTTTAATAAATTAGACCTGCTGGTGGCGCTATAACAGGCCAATGTGAAAAGGGGGGCATTTCTTCCTCGGCCTAGTGGGAATGTGCTTGCAAAATTTCACGGAAATTGCAAGCTGTGTGCATAATTTGAGGCAGTTTGTTAAAAACGGACCAATCCTGCAAACTTTGGAAGCCAATCTTAGCCAATCAGGATGGAATATGAAAAATCGGACAGATCCGTGTTAATCAGTTGACTATAGAGATACGGTGTATTTGCGTATTCTCAAAAAATACGCAAAAAAAATGTTTTGCAAAAATCTGCCTCATGGTGGCGCTATGACAGGCTGATCTGAAAAATTCAGGGCAGAGGTTTTGCTTTGGCGTCCAGGGAGTGTGTGTTGTGGCAGACCAGGGGAAACTGAGCTGTCAGTCAAGCTCAGACTGGGGGAGGTGATAGAGGGAGTGTACTACCCTGTCCAGGTTCTACAGCCACTAGGTAAGTGGCATTGGTCACAGCTGAACCTTATATAAGCAGCCCCAAACAGACAGTGTGCTAGTTCATGGGTTCCCAAACTTTTCAGCCCGCGACCCCAAAATAAGGCGGCCATTGACTCGCGACCCCACCTAAACCTTGCACGTTCGGTGCGCATTTGAAATGTATTAAAATGGTCAAATGTACTATTTGTAATCATTTTAGGTTGTATTTCATCCATTCTGTTGATTTTTTTTAATTTATTTTTTTTATGACCCAAAATAATTTCGCGACCCCACCATCAGTCTCCCATCAGTCTCGCGACCCCAAGTGGGGTCGCGACCCCAACTTTGGGAACCCCTGTGCTAGTTGATGCCAGACAGCAAGGAGGAAGGACCTCTTGCTCTGCCAGTAGGAGACTGGTAAGAAGGACATTACAAGACAAGAGTGTGTCACTGTGAGTACGCCTAAGTTCAAGGACAAAGACCCCAGCCGGGAAGAACCTCATTTGCGATTTGGACCCACCCCCCTTTTCCCCTCACTTTATTTAATAAAACTATATTCTGTTATGCAAACTGACTCCGAGCCTCCTGTTTTATGGTGAAACTTGTCTCCACCACCCCCGGGTTGCCACAGTGTACACAATTTCGCAGTGACGGGGCCAACGGTGCTGGAGATAAGCTGGTTACAGACAGAAGGACACACAGACGGACAGACAGTGTGCAAAACATACTCTCTCGCCATTCGGCCTGACGGAGACAGTTCTAAAAAACTAAAATTATAAATTTTGGCTTGAACTGTTGAAAACAAATAATAAATACCAGTTAAAATAATAACATAATTATCAACAGGACATGTAACAGAAGAGAAACAGACATACCATTTGTTGAATCATGGTTCTATATTCATTACTCCGCTCAAGGTCTCGCTATGGGAGAGCACCCTCTAGCACGAACACAGAAGCATTTTCTTGATGTACTTCCAGGCAAAGTCCCTTTTTGGCTGGATTCTGATTCGCTCCCCTGACTGGAGGTACCGCCGCCTCCGCCTATATAGTCAAGGGGCAGATCTTCATTCGGTCCTTCGTTTCTCTTCTCGTCTGGAAGCAGAGCGTTTTCCCTCAGTTCGCCGAAGATTTGTTTAGCTTAACTAGGTTTCAACAGGCCAGGATCAATTTCTGTCACCGCGAGACGCTAAACAGATCCAGGTGTTTCTGACTCTTACCGTAAGTGATAAAACACATGTTTTTACTTTTTTTCCGTAATACTCCTGAGCTAGCACCCACGCTAGCTCCTTGTGTTTTTTAAGCGATAGCTTTGATCGCTAACAAGTTAGCTTGCTAACTCCAGCTTAGCCTAGTAGCACTCGTTAGCACGGAAGCTAGCAAGTGACTCACGAGCGATAGCTGCCAGGCCAGACCACACTGTAGCTCGGTTAGCCCACAAGCTAATCTTGATTCCACGTGTTACGGCCTGCTAGCCACCAAGGCTAGTCCGATGGGAAACTTGTGGTTGGCGTCGGAACCTTCCTCAGAGTTTCCCCGACGGTAGGTCAAGGCCCAGAGCCGACCTCACTCCCCACCCAGGCCTTAGCTAAGCCCCAGAGGCCGAGCTAACGAGCATGGCGTCCGGGACTAGGCGCAGGACTCAGTCCAACGCCGCCACCTCCCCGCGAAAACATTGCGAAAGATGCGATGGTGAGATGTCAGACTCCGACAGGCACACCCAATGTGTGATCTATCTGGGCCTCACCCACGCGGAGCGAGGGCTGCTCGAGGGGGAGGACTTCTGTCTGGTCTGCGGTGAAACGGACATGAAGATCCTCCGCCTAGGTCTGCAGCAATTCCCCGTTGTGGACTCACCACCCTTGGACCCTCGGCTGGAGGTCGATACGGGGTGGCTTCAAGTACTCCGGCGGGGGCCGCGGTTAGGCGGCCCGTGCACCCTTCCCGGCTCTGAGTTGGGGCTGCACGCTGGAGGCGGCGGAGCCAATGTCCGAGGAGGATATGCTACGATGGGCCTTCGACCCATACGAGGACGAAGCCATGGATGAATACGAAGGAGACACCCAAGTCTCCCTCGATTCTCCGGGAGAGGACGAAGAGGACGACATCCTCTCCCCCTCCTACAGCAGACACTCCAGCCCCTCCACACAGCGGCCTACACCGCCTCTCCCGGAGACCGAGCCCAGCCTGGAGCGCGACGAGGCTAGCATGCACAAGCTACTTCACCGAGCGGCCGACCGCACGGGCGTGATCTGGCCCCGTCCAGAGGAAAGAACCGCACCACAAGCCTCCCTCTTCGACGGCATTGGAGGAGCTAGGGCAAAGCGGACGACAAAGGACCGTATTCCCCTTACGCTCGTCACCCTGGAGGCTCTCCACAAGTCATGGGAGAAGCCATACTCCTCGCCTATCCTGTCTCTCCGAGGCCTCGACTGCCTTAAGGAGCAGGAAGAAGGGCTGAGCAATATCCCGCGGATGGAGTTGGCCATGGCGACCCACCTCCTGCCGTTGGGCTCCGTAGGCCTGGCCCGTGGCAAGAATTTCTCATCCAAACAGGATAGAGACTTCTGTGCCCTCAACAGGAAGGCCTACGCGGTACTGGGCGCGGGAGCACACATTCTAAATTTCTCTGTGCTCCTGGGGGCTTCAGCGAAACGGTCTAACGAGTCCCTACACCTCACCACTGGGGCCCTGAACGCCATCGGTCGCTCCATGGCGTTTCTCGTCACCACGGAGAGAGCAAGATGGCTGGATCTCTCTCGCCTCTCTGAGGCGGAGAGAATCAGCATCCTGGATCAACCTGTGAAGCAAGAGGGTCTTTTCGGGGACGCCATCGCCATCTTGACAGCCAACTGGAAACCGAAGCAGGAGCAGGGCAAGGCCCTGGAAGCCTCCATCCCCAGGAAGACTTCACAATCCTCTGCTTCTACTAACCGCCGCGCCCTGACACCGGCATACCGTAGTAACATACTACAGTTGGGAGCGCCATGGAGGAAGGCTGCTTTCGTAATCGCTCCGCAGCGTCGCAACGTTTTTCCGTCTTTTTAGTATTTCTTAGCCTTCTCTTTTTTTCCTACACCGTCGGGTGTCTAAGGAGTTATGACAGACAAGCACTTATGGACATCAGCACAGCGATTACACACAGAATTCCGGACTTTTTTGTGGAAAACCCTCCACTCGGTTGGGTGGGGGGAGGGCTCCCCTTTGTCCCGGCCGGGACAATGGCACGGAAGCGGCGAAGAAGACGGCCAGGTCGACGAGGAAAAAGAGCGGGTCTCCTCGTAAGAACAACAAAACGTGGATATAAACCTGCTCTGCCTTCAATCCTGCTAGCGAACGTTAGATCTCTGTGTGAATCAAGAACAGTGACCACTATGGACGACTTACTGGCGCGCGTTAAGTATAACAGTGAGACGAGGAACACGTCTATTGTTGTGCTAACGGAGACGTGGCTAACGGAGTTAGCATCTGATTCTTCCATCACTCCTCCTGGCTTCACCGCGTATAGGAAAGACAGAGACCCTGTACTAAGCGGTAAGCAACGTGGGGGGGGAGTTTGTGCCTTGATCAACAACAACTGGTGCAAAGATGTTAAAATCCTAGATAGTCACTGCTCACCAGACCTTGAACTTTTAATCATAGCCTGCCGTCCTTTCTACCTACCACGCGACTTCAGCATTGTGATTGTAGCCGTTGTTTACATTCATCCTGGAGCTAATAAGAACACAGCTATGAGGGAATTACACCAGGCTATCAGTGCACAAGAAAATCGTCACCCGGACTGCGCAGCCATCTGCCTAGGCGACTTCAACTGGACAGACTTAAAAAAGGTCTTTCCCAAATTCCACCAGCATGTCACCTGCAGTACCCGTGGTGACAATATTCTTGACCACTGCTACACGCCCTTCAAGGATGGATACAAAGCTCTCCGCCGCCCACCGCTAGGAAGCTCTGACCACTACGCCATCCAGCTGCTACCTGCCTACAAACAGAGGCTAAAAAGGGAGCCGGTCGTTGAGAAGGAAATCCGAATCTGGTCTGAGGACACAGACGCTATGCTACAATCCTGCTTCTACCAGACTGACTGGGGGATGTTTAAGAACGCCGCTGGGAATAACATCAACGAACTCTCAGACTCAGTCACTGGCTTTATCAGTAAGTGCATAGTAGACATAGTCCCAAAAAAGACAGTTCGGATCTATCCCAATCAGAAACCATGGATGGACAGCGGAGTACGTGCACATCTGCATGAACGGGATGCTGGTTTCAAATCTGGCGACGTGGAAACGCGCAACACGACGTGTGCGGCCCTAAACAGCGCCATCAGGAAGGCGAAAAAGGCCTACACAAAAAAGATGCAAGACCAACTCAGCAATGGCGACATCAGGAGCACATGGCAGGCGGTACACAGATTGACAGACTGCAAAACAAGAACCAGAAGCGAGGTGAACCCGCCTGCCTCCCTCCCCAACGAACTGAACACTTTCTACGGCCGGTTTGAGATCAGCCCCAACCGCGGCAGCCAAGCGGGGCCATCAGCAGCACCAGCAGAGGAGAACCCTCTAACCATCTCGGAGAGAGAAGTGCGTACAGCCTTCACACGGGTCAACATCCACAAGGCAGCCGGACCTGATGGGATTCCAGGCCGGGTCCTTAAGGCATGTGCAGACCAGCTGGCGGGTGTCTTCGCTGACATCTTTAACCTCTCCCTCTCCCAGGCTGTGGTCCCTGCAGGGTTCAAAATGTCAACCATTGTGCCCATTCCCAAAAAGGCCAAAGTGACATGCCTGAACGACTGGAGACCTGTCGCTCTCACCCCGATCGTCAGCAAGTGCTTCGAGAAACTGGTGAGGGAATACATCAGCTCCACACTACCTGCCTCGCTGGATCCGTGGCAGTATGCATACCGCAAAAACAGATCCACCGACGACGCTATTGCCATGGCTCTCCACACCGTCCTCTCGCACATGGACAACAAGCTGCTGAAGGACAAATATGTACGTATGCTGTTCGTGGACTACAGCTCAGCATTCAACACCATTGTCCCAGCAATACTTGACAAAAAGCTCAGAGACCTAGGGCTACACCCAAGCATGTGCGACTGGATACAGGACTTCTTGTCCAACCGACATCAGGTGGTGAGAATGGGCAGCATCACATCCGACCCCCTGACCCTCAACACCGGAGCACCCCAGGGATGCGTGCTGAGCCCTCTCCTCTACTCCCTGTACACGTATGACTGCATAGCCACACATGTCTCCAACACCATCATAAAGTACGCGGACGACACGACAGTGATAGGCCGAATCGTCAACAACGACGAGTCTGACTATAGAGAGGAGATCAACTCACTGGCACTCTGGTGCCGGGAGAACAACCTCGCTCTTAACGTCGACAAGACCAAAGAACTGATCGTGGACTTCATGAGGCCGCGGAGAGACCATGCGCCCATCCTCATCGACGGTGCTGCAGTGGAAAGGGTCAGCGAGTTCAAGTTCCTCGGAGTACACATCGAGGAGGACCTCAAATGGGAGACGCACACCACACACGTGAGGAAAAAGGCTCAGCAGCGACTGTACTGGCTCCGCCGCCTGAAGAAGCTCGGAGTAGGACATCGCATCCTCAGGCTGTATTACAACAGTTCTGTTGAAGGCATCCTAACAGGCTGTGTCACGGCCTGGTAAGGGAACTGCACTGCCCGAGAAAAGATCAGCCTACAGCGAGTAGTGCGATCGGCAGAGCGAATAATGGGAGGCGAGCTCCCAGCGCTCCAGGAACTGTACAAAAAGCGGTGCGTGGTCAAAGCCAAGCGCATCATCAAGGACAAGCACCACCCAAGTCACAGACTGTTCAAACCCCTACAACGACCGCGACCGGGCAAGGGGCTCTACCGCAGTATCAAGAGTTCCACCACCAGGTTCTGGTGCAGTTTTAATCCGGCTGCTGTCAGAATGCTGAATGAGGCATAAGCCTTGTTCAGCAGCCTGACAACAGGCGGTGCAGACTTTTCTGGCTCTTCCTGAACACACCTGTGGATTATACCAGGGACAAATGACTTGGACTTAGCTCCCCCTCGGACACACCTGTGGACTACACCAGGTACAAATGACTTTTTGTTGCACTCCCTCATGGAGCTACCTGCGGATTATACTAGGGTCAGTCCACCCTAGGTGGACACGCACTGACCTTTTGCACCTTAATCCCATGTATAACGCACTGACTTTTTTTGTCTTTTTTTATTGTGCTCTTTTTTCTCTAAGCACCTTAACGTCCATATGTATATCATGCACAGTATAAGTATAACATGCACAGTATACATACATTGCTGCTATGCTCAGGCACCTTAGTTTTTTATTATCTCAGGTACTTTGTAAATATGTAGATAACTTGTCTGGCCTTCTGTTGTTCTCTTGTTTTGATCTCCTTCCCACTTGCCCCCCACCCCTCTTCTCCCCCCCCCCCCCCCCCCCCCTCTTCTTTCTATGGAAATTAACGTTGCGATGGGAACGATGTACAAAAACGAATTTCACCCACTTTTTTACCTTGTAAACCTGTGATGTGACAATAAAACTGATTCTGATTCTGATTCTGATTCTAACAGACCACGGCACTCGTCGTCGGCTGCCATCCCGGCCAACAGGTCCGGAGGCCACAGAGGCCAGGGCTACCATCAGGGAGTTCAACCCTCACATGCATGTATATGTTTTAATGATGCACCTGCCACCTTTCCAAATAAATGTTCTACGTTATCACCGCCTGATTATTTCAGTAAGGTTGCTAACTGTACTTTGGATGAATACCCAGAACACAGGGAAAATGAGCCTGCTGCCCCCAGAGTCGAAGATACATCTCAGGGTAGCAGGACAGAAATAAAGCATGAGAAAAGCACAAATGTATATTTCCATGATAGGGTTCTCCGACCCAGCCACTGTGTGACCACCAGAGGACGCCGCAGCACCAGGCCTGGTAGAACACAGAGAGGTATAATTTCCCCTCCCTCACGGCGCCCCGATATGGGTTCGGTGCGGTACCCTGGAGTGGGCTGCCCACACGAGCTCGGGGGGGTACACCCTACAATCCACGCCGGGACCCCCAGTCTCCCTACAGCAGATGGGGAAACGGGCCATAGTAGGGGTACACAAACGCTAGGTGTATGGCGATTCTCATCTCCGATACTCTCTAGCAGGAAAGAGAAGGCGGGGCGATGGCCCGTACTGGACCTAAAGGCACCAAACGAGTGCCTGTGAGTGTCAGGATAGTAACAGCGACACTCCTCCTACGAGGAGACAGGCCCACGTCCATGGGCCTGGGAGACGCACTGTTCCGCAATCCTGCCTGGCCGCCACGCAGGGGACCCCTGCGGCTCGGCTAGCCGCTCGATACGAGTCGCCCCCGCTGCGTGCCTTTTCCCCACTGTTCCTCTCCACTCCCACGTGCAGGTAGGCATGGAGCGAGAGGGGGGGCTTGGTACCGACGGCCCCAGGGCCACGGTTACCGGCGGGGGACGGGACCCCTCGCCCCCGCCCAGAAAGCCTGGCTCCCTGGGCCTGGATCGTGAAAGGATTAATCTGGGCGCCGAAGGGCTGCCTCAGAGCTTCATACATGCGACCATACAAAGTGCCAGAGCCCTGTCTACCCGTAGCGTCTACGCTGGGAAATGGCGCAGGTTCGAGCAATGGTGCGGGAATGCTCACACCATATCTTATCTGGCGCCCTTGACGGTCATCTTGTCCTTTCTACAGGATCTGATGGACAAGGGGAGGGCGATTGCCACCTTGAAGGTCTATCTGGTGGCCATTTCGGCGTGTCACGTTGGCATAGGTGGTGACACCGTGGGCCAACACCGCCTAGTGAGCCGGTTTATGAAAGGGGCGAGACTTTTGCCAGTAAGTCCCTGGTACCATCCTGGGACCTCGGTCTGGTACTGGACGCCTTATCCCAGGCTCCTTTTGAACCACTGTTCCATATTAACATGAAGCATCTGGCACTCAAAACTGCGTTACTGGTCGCCTTAGTTTCTGCTAAGAGAGTCAGTGATCTTCACGCCCTATCTACTCAGGGTGGATGTATGCAGTTTGGTGAGGGCAACAGACGGATGGTACTTCACAGACCTGGTTTTGTTCCTAAGAACCCGCTCTTACCTCGTGCCCCTGTGAGCTTAGTGGTGTTTCATCCGCCCCCGTTCTCGTCACAGGAGGAGGAGAGACTACACTGTCTCTGCCCGGTGAAGGCATTGAGGGCGTATGTTGAAAGGTCAAGGACTTCAACGAAGTTGGACCAGTTGTATGTGGCTTGGACACCACGCATGCGTGGTAAGCCAGTCTCAAAGCAGACACTTTCCCGCTGGGTTGTGCAGGCCATTCAGTTGGTCTACTCCAGTGGTGGCGTGCTGCCCCCAGTGGGTCTGAGGGCACACTCCACGAGGGGTATGGCTGCATCCTGGGCTCTGTCTAGAGGTGTCTCTATTCAGGACATTTGTGATGCTGCCAGCTTCGCCCTTAATCTTTACCAGGTTCTACAGCTTCGACGTCACTGCGCCCCTTGTGGCAAATACGGTCCTAAGTGTCACTTCCAGGCATTGACATGCCTTGGGCTGGTAGATCTCAAGGGAACTTCGGGATTAGAATCAGGGAGTTTATCAAATCTCTCCCATAGCGAGACCTAGAGCGGAGTATTGAATATAGAACTGTAGGTTACTACCGTAACCCCGGTTCTATGAAATACGAAGCGAGAGGTCTCGCCAAAGACCCCCGTCTTGTTAAAAGGCAGGTGTGAAGAGGAAGTCTTATTTCCGAAGGACCGAACGAAGATCCGCCCCTTGACTATATAGGCGGAGGGTGGTACCTCCAGTCAGGGGAGCGAATCAGAATCCAGCCAAAAAGGGACTTTGCCTGGAAGTACATCAAGAAAATGCTTCTGTGTTCGCGCTAGAGGGCGCTATCCCATAGTGAGACCTCTCGGTTCGTATTTCGTAGAACCGGGGTTACGGTAGTAACCTATATTTTTGGGCGGTGTAGCCGCCCCTATAAGTAGGGTTGGGACACCTCATTAATATTAGTTTCCTGCACTGTAATTGGCCCACTTGGCCCACTTTCCTGTACGGCTGACTCTATCGGCTGACTCTATTCAGCACTGTGATTGGCGTGCGAGACACATGATGACATTACTAACCTATAAATAGGATTATGCACTTCCAAAAATACTTTTTTTGGAAGTGAGCTTCCATCACTATGATGACCACTGTGATGACCACACCGCCCACTTCACACTGGGTGTGATTTTTTCTTGTCTGATGTTGATTCTACCTTCTCTAGTAGAGGTAGGTCTACTAATGACCCCACTAAGGCTTTCACGACTAGTGATTTGTACTGGTCGACTCATTTGACCCGCTGGTAGTCGACTAGTTAACTAGTCGAGGTTTAGCCACTGTTATTATGTAATAATAAAGATGCTCTGGGGCACGGCATTTCGCAGCAGCTAGGTTGCCGTGACAATGGATATAAACAAACGCACGTGTTGAGAATGTTACTGCAACAAAGAACAGCAATTCACAATTGCCACAATCCACATCCATTTTAGATGCTATAAATGGAAACTGGACTCACCAAAAGGACTGTATCTGCCGTGTCTCTCGTTAAACAAAGTACACAATAAATCCAGCTGTTGGTCAATAACTAGCCCTGAAACAAAACTTCAACCTGTTTTATGCACTTTATCCATTTACCCCGTAGCCCATACATCTACATAAGCGTTCATATTTCAAATATAAAGTGCTTACCCCATGGCCACGGATGTTACAATTCACTTCGGGCGGGTATAAGTACCCGTTTCTTCCGTATTGTTCAATAAAAAGCATTTAAATCCGATCGGCGGCCATTGTATCAGAGTGCAATACACCTCCCAACCGATACGGTCGATGAGTTGAAAGCAAATGGAGAAATTTCGGAGAAAATTGGCCACCAATCAGATTAAAATGCTTTTTATTGAACAATACGGAAGATATGGGTATTTAGGCGGGCCCGTACATAATTGTAACATACGTGGCCATGGGGTAAGCACTTTATATTTGAAATATGAACGTTTATACAGATTTGGCACTAACAAGGGAATGAACTCGTTCTCATGCTATGCAACAAAAATGTGGAATGCCCTACCAAAAGGAGTTAAGGAGTGTAAAACCCTACTCACTTTCAAAACTGCCGTAAAAAACACCTTCAGGAGGCTGCAATTCCAAATTGGCCCTTGTCAAAGTCTTAACCAAACCCCCCCCCCCTCCTCCTCGAACTGTTTATTGTACATATTTCTTGTTTTTCATACCAGTAACCTGTAAGCTCAGCTGATTGTACGTTCTGCATAGTAGTGTATATATAAGCCATTGTGCTTTTATGAGCGATCCAGTTTAGAGGACCTTGTATTGTGAATTCTACTCCCATGTACTGTTTCCATGTCTTTCTAAATTAAGTACTTCTATCAATCAATCACTGGCCGCTTCCCACCGTGGTGAAGTTGGTTTCATGTTGGATAATCACCCAGCTGGATATTATCCAACTGGGTGGACATCCAACCTGAAACCAACTTCACCAAGGTCCCCTACACACCAGATCACTGCTATTCACCTGTTTCTTAGGATGTGTGTTTTCCACTTCCTGTCAATTTGATCCAATGAAATCCAATGAAACTGGTCAGATGACCAATGATATCCAATGAAATCGACAGGAAGTGGAAAACACACAGCCTAGGAAACAGGTGAATAGAGCACCGAAGTCTGACGTCACTGCCACTAGAGGGCGCTGTTCCGCTGGTTCGTGGCTTTATTTTTTGTGTTGAAATCCATTGGAGAATCTTTCATCACGTCATATAAAAACTGTGTTCCAAACATAAACACACCCGCCCAGCATTTTTGTCAGGGGGGTGGCTCTGCATTGTTTATGATAATCATTCATATTTGATACAGCCTGTTTCTGGCAAAAATTGAAGAAATTCTGCCTTTAAAGTATTAAGAACTACACTTCCGGGTCTGAAAATCACTGTCCCTACAGCAGCCAAGTGCACGTTCATGGGAAATGTAGTCTTTGGGTCATTTGACTCGTTTTTAGCGTTTATTGTGTTACTCTTTGGGTAAATGTGTACATTTCCCCCTTCAGTCGATGCTTCATATCCATATGAGTAAAATCGCCGGTTCTTATATGATGCGATCTAAGATTCCCCAATGACGATTTCAACACAAACTAGAAGCAAATTTAAGTGTGCCTGCAGTTGGCTGAGGACTCAAAATAGTGTCACTACAAAGTACCACCAATCGACTCCAAATGGCCTGAATGGTGCTCTTAACAGGCTTGGTCCATTTTGGGTGGTCCATTTTGGTGTAGTATTTAAAAAAAAAAGCAGAAAAAAAGAAAGAAAAATCAATACAAAAATATAGCTGCAAGCAGCGATAAGCGGGGCCAGGGAATAGAGAGAGAGAGAGAGAGAGAGAGAAAGAGAGAGAGACTAATGAGGAGTGAGTGAGGGCAGGTGTGATTATGGATTGAGAGGGAATGACAGCAGGTGAGGTGGGTAGATCCAATCCATGGGAATAGGCCAGGTGGACTGTTGCTGTTGCTCACTTTCTAAAAGAACATAATTATGAGAGAGAGAGAGAGAGAGAGAGACGAGAGAGAGAGAGAGAGAGAGAGAGAGAGAGGAGAGAGAGAGAGAGAGAGAGAGAGACGGAATAGATTGAAGAGAAAGAGAGAGAGAGAGAAACGGAATGGATTGAAGAGAAAGAGAGAGAGAGAGACTTGGAAACGGAATACATTGAAGAGAAAGAGAGAGAGAGACTTGGAAACGGAATACATTGAAGAGAGAGAGAGAGAGAGACTTGGAAACGGAATAGATTGGAGAGAGAGAGAGAGAGAGACATGGAAACGGAATAGATTGAAGAGAGAGACATGGAAACATAATAGACTGAAGAGAGAGAGAGATGGAAGCAGAACGGACATCTCAACCTATTGCCATTAACAGGAATCAAACCCTCAACCTTTGGATTGACAGGCTGCAACACTACCTATAGTGCTATAGCTTTGTACAGATTGAGGTTTTCTGTTGAAGATAAAAGTGAACCAGTGAAAGAAGCCGACCTACAAGCTCAGAAACACGTCGCTATCTGAAAAGTTGTGAGATTGTAGATCGGAGAGAGAGAGAGAGAGACATGGAAAC
>NC_137617.1:7272607-7298710 GCF_963280865.1 Gymnoscopelus braueri | reverse complement strand
ATCACACAGATGATACAGTTTCACGCAAATAGCTGGAAAATCCTGGGTTTAAGTGTTTTTCAAACTGCTCCAAATTGCGGACAATCTAAGGGCGGAGCTTATTGGTCAACGTGATAGATGTGTTCCTCATGAGTCAAGGCACATGTGTAAGCAGGTTTAATGGCTGTCGGCCAAACGAGGCATGACTTTTGCCTGTTTAAAGTTTGCATTTTCAAAAAATCGCTATAGCGCCCCCCTTTGACCAATTGTAATAAGATTGGTTTCAGTGATATTTGGAATGACCCTCAACATTACCGCAAAGTTTCAAAGAAATGTGAGTCTGCATGTATGTGTTAGGGGCAGATGAATAGTTGTAATACAACTGCAATATTCATTGGCTCATTAAAGCTTATTTTTTTCACTTATGGAAAATCTTTTGCACATGTTTGTCGGCATAGGTCCAAAGTTCATGTGTAAAACGTTTCGTGCAGATTACTCAAAAATCCCAGGAGGAGATTTTCATAAATTCAAAATGGTGGGAGATCTAAAGGTCAGAGGTCAAAAGTCAGAGTGTGAAAGTTGTTGATCATGAGTAGACGCATATGTTTATTGAAGTTTCATGGCTGTAGGTTAAACAGGGCATGAGTTGTACCTGTTCAAAGTTGGCATTTTGCTATAGCGCCACCTTTTGACGAAAGATTGTGAGAATTATTTCTTGATAGTTTTTCATGACCATCTACCATATGGTCAAGTTTCGTAAAAAGCGTATGCACGGTTCAGCCAGAACTGCGAAAAGTGGCAGAAGAAAAAAGAGGGGAACATTAAGACAGGTCCAGAGCTGAGCTCTGGCCCCGTAATTAACCGAAACCTAAAAAAGGAAAAGAAAAAAAAAAGAAAAATGTAAGGAAAAAGGGAGCATCTAAAACAATGTTTGAAAAAAATGTAATATTTTTGGGCGCCCCTATAAGTGGGGTTGGGACACCTCATTAGTACACCCTTCGCTGTACTGTGATTGGCTCATACATTAGTACACCCCTACATTAGTACACCCCTAGCTGTACTGTGATTGGCTGACTCTATTGGCTGACTCTATTCAGCACTGTGATTGGCTAGCGAGACACATGATGAAATTAATAACCTATAAATAGGACTATGCACTTTTTTTTAAAAGTGAGTAATTGTTTATATATAAAAATTCACACTGTGTGTGATTTTTTTATATATATAAACAATTACTCAAATGGTTTCAAGTGCTTGTTTCACCCACTTCTGGTGGTCTGAGGCAAAAACTGACCATTATATATTTGTTCGCAGACCCCCATTTAGGCGAAGTTTGGGAGCATTTTGGCGGAAGTGAATAAATCCACTTCCGGATGTGACGCATTTGTTCGCAGACCCCCATTTAGGGGGGGTAGGCGAAGTTTCGGAGCATTTTGGGCACTTTTAAAAACCGGAAGTGATACATCCACTATTGCGTCTGATGCATTTGTTGGCAGACCCCACTTAGGGGGGGTGCGCAAAGTTTCGGAGCATTTTGGGCACTTTTTAAACCGGAAGTGAAGAGATCCACTTCCGGGTTGCACCATTGAGCTCCATACCCCTCAGAGAGTGTTTGGGTGTAAAAAAAGTTGTGAAAAAAAAATTCTGAAAAAAAAAAGTTGGGAAAAAAAAAGTTGAACAAAAAAATGGTCCACCCACAAAAAAGTCCACCCAAAAAAAATGTCCACCCATCAACCTGCACTCTTAACCGGATCTGTAACTGTTAACATGGGTTTGAATGGGGGACTATAAGGGGGCGTGGCTACGTGGTTGGGGGTCCCCGCACGCACGCACGCACGCACGCACGCACGCACGCACACACACACACACACACACACACACACACACACACACACACACACACACACACACACACACAGTCAGCTATTTCCATGAACAAATGAGAAGCAGATATTATAATGCTCAATTGGAGCTCTGTGTGGACATTTTATCAAAAAAAAACCATTAGTACCTTCATTTTCATTCCTTGGCGAAGATGCATCTGCATTTGTGGAGTACAGAGGAAAAGATCAGTTTGTTTCACATAGTTACCGTCAGTTTAGTAAATCAACACCAGCTCTATAGGCTTAATTACTGCATATGTCCCATATTTCTGTTGCTTTTGTCGTGTGACGAGATTACCCAAATGTTGTTAATGAATTGTGAAAGGTCACTTCCCTTGTGTATACAATTAAACACATTATAAACAAGTAAAGATTAATCTATTAAGACCGGGAAAGCCTATACGTTGTTATACCTTTAAAGCCGGGAAAGTATCTGTGTAATTTTAGATGTTGCTACGTATAGCAACAGGATTACAATAAAAAATAGAAGATTTTCTGATTTAGAGGGCGTTTTTAAAATCGACCTTAGGTCTAAATGGGTTAAAACAGTTAACGTTTGATTGTGAAATTGCATGTAGCTGCTGAGCAGTAACTTTGAAAACATGTTGTATGTTATATGTAACTTAAAATCAGAAGAGATACTTACTACAATATCTCACACCCAAACCGATCAAACCGATAAGGATGATGAGAGGAACAATAATCCTTACAATAATACGATGCCGAGGTGTATTTCCTTTAAATAAAAAGACAAATAAGCCTTTGTTATTACAGGGTCCGGTTAAAGTGTGTGTGTGTGTGTGTGTGTGTGTGTGTGTGTGTGTGTGTGTGTGTGTGTGTGTGTGTGTGTGTGTGTGTGTGTGTGTGTGTGTGTGTGAGAGAGAGAGAGAGAGAAATTTGACCTGCTAACACGAAAGGCGAGGGCAACTTTCTTACACATTAGGAAGGCTAGGCTGGGGAGATTGAGGTCCAAATGTATAAACTGTCCCCTCAGTGTTGTGTCAAGTGCACACAGTATATATTTATATTGTAGTAGTGCAGCAATGGACTATCATTTGTTTACATCAATGGAGGCACAACCACATACTGTAGAGCTGATAGGAATACAAATGTATCTTCACAATATGGAACATTCTCTTCCAATAAAACAGTAAAGGGTATTTATTGAGATGGTGTGGTATCTGTTCCACTGCCGACAACCCATATGTGGTATCTGAAAACCACAGACTTAAAGGCTCTATTGCACTTTTGTAGTTGCCAACAACGCCATA
Source organism: Gymnoscopelus braueri (assembly GCF_963280865.1). Classification (NCBI taxonomy): domain Eukaryota; kingdom Metazoa; phylum Chordata; class Actinopteri; order Myctophiformes; family Myctophidae; genus Gymnoscopelus; species Gymnoscopelus braueri. Next base: position 7,295,577 of record NC_137617.1, on the reverse strand, counting down.
TTGTAGTTAGTTGGTTGTTCCAGTGGTGAGAATGAATGGTTGTAGAATGAATGTCATCACTAGTCAGTGAGGTTTCTTTGCTTCCGATTTATTACAAGTACAAACAGCCTTCCTATGGAGCCTCAGCTCCCATCACAGCAGCCTGACGGCCGCTGAGTGACACACACAGTTAGACACAAATCAGTACAGGCTATATAGCACATTCAGAGAAAGAGGAGGTACAGGTATGGGTGCGTCTTCAAAGGTGAGCCCCCACCCGGCCCAAAACATTTACAACCGTATGGGGCAGGAAGGGGGATGGGGGACACATGCTCTCTCTCCCAGGTAAGACAAAGAAAATGCTAAGAGTACCCCACACCCCGCTCAGACAAACCGGCACCTCTCCCCTCTCCTGTCTGACTGTAGGCTCCCTGTGAAATATGGCTTACATGTGTATATCATGTTATGAAATATACTCCAGACCCCCCCATGGGAGACATTAAACGTCTTCCACAAACACGTATATTTCAAAAGAACCACAAAGAACCGCCCCCCATGAAAAGCGACTGGAACCCCAACCAGGACAAAAATAAAACATTCAGGAAGACCAAAACAGCAAACAACATCAATACAGAAATAATGCACATACAAGAACCAAGATTACATAGTACAGCGACACGGTGAATTACCCAGCCAACCCAGAGATCCCACCAGGTTTAATAAAATTCCAACAATCCCATCACATAGTTCCCACACCGCCACCCCTCCATGTACCTCGTCACGGGAGTCGCCCGGTCTTCTCAACACACAAAAGGCGGGCATCAAAGCAATTATATTACTCGATATGAGAACCATCGAAAAAGAAGTCCAAACTCCAAAAAAATATTAACTTAATCCAACACCGCCACCCTATGCACTACAGATAAACAAAAGGCGGGCAAATCAGTGATTACATCAGTCGATATTGGGACAGTTAATTCTAGTAGGTATCCCCTAATTCACAGTCTAACCCACCATTATCACAAAAATACAATCCCAGGTCCCATATGTGCAGCGTCCCACTCGATAATGTCTCTCTTGCAGTCTCCCTCAATGTCATCTTCTCACCCTCGCCGTGCTGCCCAGTGCCGTTCCCAGATTGTCCAACAGATAGCTGCATGTTCACAACAGAGCGCTCTACTTGCGATCGCCGAAGATGTGATAACACACTCCCCACGAAGAACCCCACCATTGCAAGTTCTCCACTCTGCTGGCACCCGCTTGTCCTCTCCTCACAACATACCCGCCACGAAGAACCCCGTCCATCCACAGGTTCCCCGCTCTGCCGTCAGCACCGCAGCGCGCCCTTCTAGCGATCGCAGAAGATAAGTTGTGTAGCCAGATGAGTCGTGCAGCCGTCCTAGATCTGGTCATGAGGTCCTCTCCCTGTAGATTTTCGAAAAGTCGTCGTCATGTCGTGCCGTCCGCCGCATGTTCTTTCGACGCCTGGCTTAGTATCCCTGGAGACTTGCGCCCCCAAAAAACAAACCAACGCGACTGCCGACTTAAACGCCATATGTGGTATCTGTTCCACTGCCGACAACCCATATGTGGTATCTGAAAAAAAACACAGACTTAAAGGCTCTATTGCACCTTTGTAGTTGCCAACAACGCCATATTGTAGTTAGTTGGTTGTTCCAGTGGTGAGAATGAATGGTTGTAGAATGAATGGAGTCATCACTAGTCAGTGAGGTTTCTTTGCTTCCGATTTATTACAAGTACAAACAGCCTTCCTATGGAGCCTCAGCTCCCATCACAGCAGCCTGACGGCCGCTGAGTGACACACACAGTTAGACACAAATCAGTACAGGCTATATAGCACATTCAGAGAAAGAGGAGGTACAGGTATGGGTGCGTCTTCAAAGGTGAGCCCCCACCCGGCCCAAAACATTTACAACCGTATGGGGCAGGAAGGGGGATGGGGGACACATGCTCTCTCTCCCAGGTAAGACAAAGACAATGCTAAGAGTACCCCACACCCCGCTCAGACAAACCGGCACCTCTCCCCTCTCCTGTCTGACTGTAGGCTCCCTGTGAAATATGGCTTACATGTGTATATCATGTTATGAAATATACTCCAATGGCATAACAGACAAAAAAAATTATAATAACACAAACATACCTTTTATATAAAACGGGTTGTCACTGGGATCACTCTGCTTCACACTGACTGGGTTCTTCATTTCACAGAAGACTTTTTCAACCTTCTTCCATTCCCCATCGTTGGTGATAGTCCAGTTCTGTCCAGACTCCATCCATTCCCCTTCATCTTTCTTCCAGCGATAGGTGACTGGACCTGAATCTGTGATGTTTCCTTCACAGACCAGTGAGCAGGTGGTAGATTGAGGTGAACAAGATGGTCTGTAAACCACTGATGGCTTTGGGACATTCTCTGTTAGGAGAAAGAATGAAGACAACTAAGAAACTCATTGAAAACATCCAGGAGGATAAGATAAGATAGGACTATATTTGTTCTTCCTGCAGGGGAAATTCAGATGCCAAAGGCAGCACAGCAGTTAAGGTACAGTTGCATTGTAGATACAGGAGGGTAAAAGACATCACACTCAAAGAAACACCATCAGTAATGGAAAAAATATACAATATACAATACTCTACACCCTGCAGTGCTTGCACAGTGCAGGCCAAAGGAAATACAAGAGAACGCACAGTAAGCATGCCAGATAGTGTCCATACTGTAGTGAACTGTTTTTTCCAAGCAATTAGTCTTGAATGAGCAGACTGTTATCTTAATGTATACGCCATCATGCGAGTGCCCCATTACTTGCGATGTGCTAATGGAAACCACAGCATTTTTCTTCCTGGACAGTCAGCTAGCGTTTTCTTAGTAACACTGTAGGGCGTGGTCACTCTACTGTTTGTACTGTTGACACTGTAGCGGTATCAGGCCTTTTAGTGATGTCCTGCAATGTCATTGCATGTATTTTGCTCACGTGTTTGCCTAAGCTTGGGGCGAGATGCTGTAATGTATGGAGACGTTTTTTCTTTTTGTCTGTAGCGCAGGCTACCACAACCACAAAGGTATTTCCGGGTAGATAATAATGGCAGCGTCGCATTGGAGCAGTATTATTCATTAACCCTATTTCTGGAAGCACAGGACACTTATGATACTGACTATTAGAAATATATTATTTTGTTATTAATATCCACAGGTTGGCAAACTAGACAATACTGTAGCTAATGTTCTGGACACTTTGTTTTATATTGTGGAAACGTCCATACAAACAAACAAACAGGTATTTCCGGGTAGAATATCTATACCTGTTTGTTTACAAACATTAAAAATGTATATATATTATTACCACCGATGATATCATCGGTAGGCAGGTTTCTGAGCTGTCCACACCTCTGACAGAGAGAGTGAGTAGACAGAAATGGTGCCATCTCATAATGAGCATTAGTGAGGACCAATATAAAGACAAGGTTTAAAATGAGTGAAATGCTCCTTTAACAGTTGTAAAACAAGTGATGATTTTCTCTTCTCTTCTGATGACATCAGAAAATACAGATGTGCATTAAAACAGCCTTGACACAATTCATACTTACTGATGACCTCAACTTGGATGACCAACTTGGGTTGTACATTCGGGTTCTCACCAAGCACCAAATATAAGCCATTGTCTTCTTTGGTCATATTGTTGATGACAAAGACTCCAGTTTCTTCATCCATTTCTGTGCGGCCTTTATATGTCCCATAGACTTCCTCTTTTCTAGGCGGGCTCCGAACCCACTCTGCCACCGGTTCTTGTTGGCCTGAGGGTAGCTGTTTGACAATTTTGAAATTTGATTTAGTATCTAGACGTAATTCAAGGCGTCCTTCCAATGGTATGTATTCCAGTTGTTGGTCTGTGTAGAGAAAAAAATAAATCAGTCAGTTAAAGGGTATTTCACATGACTTTAAAACACTTCTGGTGACATTTTAACATCTACTCTGGTTTTTGTGTGCACCCCCTGTTTTTAAGTTGATTCAATAGAAATTAATTGTTTTCTAGATGTCAATGTCATACGATGAATGAATACAGAATGAATATAAGTCACATCTCCCTCCGGCGCAGGGCTGGAACTCTGGTCTGCACTACTATACAGTAACAAAGTATCTTTACTTGAGTATTGTACTTAAGGAACTGACGGCCCCATTCTGTGGCCAAAAATTCCCCGTTAAATCGGGATAATGGACCTGCGCCGCCCCAATAGGTTATTCTAGCACCTGCTCTACCCGTCACCATTATGCCGACGCCGTTATTTGCGCGTGGAGGTGTGCCCGTGGGCGTGTTGTTGCTATATCCCCCACATTGAAATTCTCAACCCACACATGGGTACGGCTTGGGGAGGGAGGATAGTGGATTCTAAAAGCACCCGCTGGTTTATAAAATCACCCGTCAAGTGCACACAGACACTACAATGGCTTTGTGCGTTGGACCATGAGCCATGTTGCCAGCCTTGGAGAGAAATAAGCAACCGCAGTCCGCAGGTCTATGAAAACAAAAAGAAGCAACTAGCCACATGAGCACTTCAAACTACTAACTAGAGCTTTCATATCCCCTAAATATTTCAGCCTGGCTCGACTAATAATTGACAAATTAGACCCAGCCCAGCCCGTCAGTCATTTTTCTAAAGAAGCCTTATTTCTCATTAAATCTTGGTAATTCGTTAAGAACAGGAGTCATTCTACCCTAACAGTCTATATTTTATTTAAAAAACAGCTTGGAGCAAATAGGGCTATATAAATATATACACTTCCCCATAACCATTTTAAAAATGATTATGGTTATTCTATGAAATATATGTTTCATAGAATAACCGTAATCATTTTTGCAATGGAGAAATCACGTCCAATGTTACCTTCTGGCCGCTGCCTGTGCTTTCATTTGAAGAAGTAATCCAACATTTACTTTGAGGTGAAAAAGACATGAAGAAAGTTCTGAAGATCCATTATTTATGTCATGTTATGGTTTAAACTTTAAAGGGAGCTCTCTACTGCTGCGTCATGACAAGACAGTGATTGATTTGACCTAGGCTACTTTAGCGTTGCGCTGCCCTGTTGATTAATTATTTGGCATCAGCTGTGTAGGAATATATAACTATTTTAAATGGCTTTCATATACTCTTGGGGATCTGACTAATATGACAAGTTGCTTATTGTGAACACAATAGCCTACGCTACAAATTAATTAATATGTGAATTTATTTGGATGTAAAAAAAACGTAGACCCAGCTCAGCCGGTGCCGACGGGCCGGGTCGGGTCCCGTTGGGTTTGGGCTAAAATCTTAAGCACTTACATTTTTTATAAGATGATCGGATCATAGTGTGATTTTCATTTTGGCTGCTGTCTCATTAAACCCATTCTGCGGGACGTGCGGGTGAATATTATATTATAGCCTATATTATATATATTAGCCTGCTATATTATTATTATATTCCCCGCGTAAACGCTACGTTCATGACCCCCCAAAATAACCATATTTGAACTGGGGACCCCCCCATTTTGTTTGACTCGGTTCCACAGATAAATATTGTGAAAATAGCAGATCTACAAGCTCGCCAGGCGTTGGGTGCTCCATTGTGGTCTCGACCCACAGGTTGAGAACCACTGCATTAAAAGCTCCAAGCAAGTTACATGTCTAGTAGGCTATGTTGTTGACCACGTAATGTAATATTTTTGGTTTAGTGATAGGCTACTCCGTGGCGCGCGCGCGCCTCATTGTATGCTGTCCAAAATAACAGATATGTAAGCTGTCGACACGACATGATGCAGCGCCGTTGATAGCTTGTATGTCTGTTATTTTGGGTAGGTATAGGCGACGCACATACGCATCGCAGCAATGTGTCTGGGTTTGAGAGGCTTTGATTGATGTAAACTTAAAGTTTAGCTCTGTTCGGGATTACTGAACAAAGGTGGATGATGAAAGATAACGGGGACAATATGGATGTAAGTTAACTTTAACTGCGTCACTTCAGAGGAAACTATGGAGCTACTACAGAGATGTTTACACACCCCTGGAATCCATTAGAACGGTGGAAATAGAACGATAACAGCCAACGTGAGTACATAGGCTATAGACCTTTCCTAAAACTGTCCAATTTATTATACCCAGTGCTACTGTTTGTCTGTGTACCACGTAGGAGCGTTGTCGCAACATGATGTAATTAATTATTTGGGAGCAGCCAGTGTGTACCAATAGTATACATATTTTAAATGGCTTTCATATACTATTCCGGATCTGACTAATATGACAAGCTTATTGTGAACACAATAGGCTACAAATTAATATAAAAATGTATTTGGATAAAATAAAAAAAAAGAAGGAAAACAAGCCCAATGTGGCTTATAATAATCAGACCAGGCAACAGTGCAGACAGGTAGATAGGCTAGAGCATATATTGGATCGGGATGACGGCTAGCGCAGTCTTCTCTTAAAGGCAATGGCTTCTGGCACGGTGATTGGTTTTATCATTGTAACGCCCAAACCACACCTATGCATAATGTAACGGGTAGCTCAGGTGTTTGGCGGGTGAGGGGGGTGCCATAGAATACCGAATTTTGCGGGGAAACGCCTCTTGCCTAGTCCGAAATCCCTAATTAGTGGTTTGTTCAAATGTCCCTGGGAATAGGGCCCAGAGTATCCCTCTCGAGTATTTGCATTTTGCGATACTTTGGACTTTCACTCCACCACATTAATTAGAGCCATTGGCTCGTTGTCCGTCACCAGGGATGCATTGGTCATGGGACGCGGTAACACGCCTTTTTTGAGCAGGAGCACGCACACGCATCGATTTAAAACAACGCTTAATTCACACCTCAACAAAGTTTACAAAGGCTCCCGACTGCCAGCTGTCACACCAGCATGAATGAACATGTATGCATATCAATTGTCCATTGTGTGACCTGTGTAGGTGTTAAGCGACGTGCGCGTGACGTCTTTAAAATAGCGTCCCACCACTAACAAAATCACCAATACAACCAGTGGCATAGCCAGAACGCTAGCCAAAAAGCCCATATTATAACCTGCCACGAATGCATGTCCACCAATAAAAAAATGTACTAACATTAAATCAACATAAGTGTTAGTTTTCTTATAAAGTGCTACTAAATCGTTCCAGTGTGTTTGTGTCAACGTATTCCGTGCTGTTGGTCGGTGTTTATTGTCTCCGCCAGGCCGAAAGGCATGGCGAGAGAGTATGTTTTACCCCCTGTCCGTCCGTCCGTCCGTGTGTCCATCCGTGTGTCCGTCCGTGTGTGTGTGTCCTGTCCGTGTGTTACCAGCTAATCTCCGGCACCGTTGGCCCGCTCGCTGCAAAACTGTGCACACACACTCCCTCGATGCCAATTCAGAACTTTTGCCAGAATTTTTCACATGGGCCTGTTATAGCGCCACCAGGAGGCCGATTTGTGCAAAACCCATTTTTTTACATTACTCCTACAGATTTTATCCAAACGTCATGCAAAATCTCTACAGTCATGTGATCAACAGGATCTGTCCGATTTCCCATATTCCATCCTGATTGGCTAAGGTTGGCTTACAAAGTTTGCAGGATTGGTCCGTTTTGAACAAAATGCCTCAAATCATGAACGCAGCTTGCAATTTCCGTGAAATTTCACACGCACATTCCCACTAGGCCGAGGAAGAAATGCCACCCATTTCACATTGGCCTGTTATAGCGCCACCAGCAGGTCTAATTTAGCAAAACACATTTTTGGAACAAAATGCCTCAAATCATGAATGCAGTGTCCGATTGCTGTGAAAGGCTTAAGAAGAAATGGCACCCTTTTCACACTGGCCTATTATAGCGCCACCAGGAGGCCACAATAACGTACCTGACCTGGCGGAGACCTGTGCTCCGAGGAGCACTTTTTCTAGTTTAATATTTACTCCATGGAGAGGTTTGGTTCACTCTGGTGCGCAACTGCACATGCGTCCGCAACAATGCTATCAGGATCAGTTCACTTTACAGGTTGCAAATCCAGTTTATTCTGTATCTTTAGATAGATTCCCCCCCTCACAACCAACCAAACCACATAGTTGACATGAGTAGCACTGGCATAGATAAAATAAATGTATATAATTATTTTATTTTCCCCCCAAGCCTTACATACTTTTCCTAAAACACAATTTAAGTCATCCATAATCATCTAACCCCAAAATGTTAACACAAATAGATGACATTTCACAAAAAAAAATTCTTATTTCCTCATATAATGGACAGTAAAACCGAATTTTCAATTTCTTCCCAGTTACATAATAAACATCCTCTTCAGGAGTACCAATGAATCTACCTGTTTCTATAGCTACTATAAACACAGTAAAGACAGTGGGGCACAGCCCTAAACTATACATGATGATGTGTTTCTACACCATATAATGTAAGATATAAAGGTGTCAAAAACAACATGAAGAAGTAAAACAAGTGATGAATGTTGGGTGATTATAAACTGCAAAAGTGCTAAATTGCAAAACATCTTCCCGTGGCAAGTTGAATCACTTATTTGCCATGCTGAGCCTGAGTCCAACTGCTGCCAGCCAGATGCACAATGGAGCACTCAGGATCAGGAACCCCATCTTGTCCGCAGAAGAGTGTAGCCTATGATCGCAAATTAATAACTTTTAAACAACACAACATCCCATAATGGCGACTGGGTTCATCTGAAACTATGCATCAAAGATGGGAGGGAGTGACGCTTCCAAATATGCAGGTTGGTTTCTGTTTTCTGTTTTTGTTGATACATGATACCTGTATGCATACCAGGGGCGTCACTGCCGTGACGCAGACGACGCAGTTGCGTTGGGGCCCATGACGTTGGGGGCCCGCCCAACCCAGGCAAAATAAATAAATAAAAATTGCGGGGGAGGGCCCTTTTAACATTGTAATTGTTAACCAAGGTTGATTTTATGTCGCAACATAATCTAAAAAATTCAGACCATGACTGTCACTTGCTAATTTTACGGGAGGAGGAGGCCCCGCCCGGCGGGGACAAAAATACCGGAAGAGTAAGACAGGTCACAGTTTACAGTGTGAAGACAGTAGGCTATGTATGAGATGACAGTATGAGACGACGGGTTTGCTCTACAAAACATACAGTAAATGCATCATAGTCCAAAGAATTGCAAAAATGTGTTTTTCAAAAATTGGCCTGGTAGCGCTATAATAGGGCACTGTCAAAAGGGCGGCAATCGTTCCTAAACGTATAGTGCGAATGTGCATGCAAAGTTTCACCGCAATCGGGCCCTGTGTTCATGATTTGAGGCACAGGCCACTCCTGCAAACTTTATATGTCAATCTGCCAATCAAACAGATCCGGCTTGATCACATGACTCATGTGATCAAGTGTACCAATTTGCGTGAAATTTTTATCAAATCTGAAGCAGTAATATCAATAAATGTGTTTTACATAAGTCGGCCTCCTGGTGGCGCTATAAAAGGCAGATGTGAAAAATGCAGAGCAAAGGATTTTTACTGCAGATTGGTGCAGTTATAGGTGAAAACGCAAATCGGCCTGTTATAGCGCCACCATGAGGCTGATTTGAAAAATTTCAAGTGGCATTTCTTCCTCTGCCTAGTGGGAATATGTGTGCACAATTTCACGGAAATCCTTCATTATTTGAGGCATTTTGTTCAAAATGGAGCACCCCTGCAAACTTTTTGAAGCCGATCTGAAAAATTTGGGGCAGAGGTTCTGCTCTGACATCCAGGGAGTGTGTGTGCAGTGTGCACAGTCTCGCTGTGAGCGGCCCAACGGTGCCGGAGATTAGCTGCTCACAGACAGACAGACACACGCACGGATGGACTGGGTGCAAAACATAGTCTCTGCCACGCCTTCGACCTGACAGAGACAATAATTGGTGCTCTCTCTTAATTCGGTAGGAAGACTATTACAGTGATGGGAGGCTCTAACAGAGAAGACTGTTTGACCAAACGTACTACGTAACGTCTGTATGGTACAATACACTCACCTCTGGTAGTTGTCTGTGTGCACTGCCACCACTCTCCCTTCCCCCTATGAACTGGCTCAGTGGAGAAGGTGCAAGCCCATTTAAATCCTTATAAATGAGACAAGCATCTACAAATTGTTTAAAGCTATCACAATTTTAAATACTTTGAACATGGCAATGATGTTAACTTTTGTGCTTTCCGTGAAGTATGTACTGTATGTTTGTAAAGTGACTATAGGTTTCAAAGCGTCAGACCTGTTACCAACAGTATGTTATGTGAGAAAAGATCATGGCCAGGCAGTGCAAGGCTCGCACATGCAGCAAATGACGTGCGGTCATGGTCACCCTACTTTGATACGACTTACGAGATCAATCAACATACAACAGGCAATACAAATTACACAGGGCAACGCAAGACAATTAAAAACACTAAAACAATAACAGGCTAAAACAAAAAGTTTAAATCCCTGATAATGTCATTGTAATCCAAATGAGAAAAGTATCAAGTGCAAGCGACCAGTCAAGGTGATCTCAGGCATGTCTGTATTATGTTTGTTGCGGAGAAAAGTCTCTTAACATAGCAGGATGTTAGAGGAGGGTTATGAAAGTGGCGGGTTTGGAAAAATGTCAGTTACTCGATTATTGTGGGGACTCTGGGGAGTTAAATCCTGATCTATTCTCCGTTTGATGTTATCGATGAACCAACGTGTTGTTAAGTTTCAGCGATTACAATCCAAATCACATGGATGGACACTTTCACTTGTCAAAGTGTCAGATCCAGGTAGGAAAGAGGCCGACGCTGTCATAATTTCATGGAATTATGAAGCATCAACGGGTGCCTCTTCTTTCTCCCCCAATGCGCAATAATATTACCAGAAGCACATACTTAGGCCTACCCCCAAATGTATACAGTACTATGGACTCTTGATGTGCCATAGTGTCTACTCTATTCCACTGCACTACACATTTTAAAACGAGACGCTTTTTTTGGGAAACAATAAGCTACAAGCTCACAACACATCATGGCATGTTGTGAGCTTGTAGATCAGCAATTCTATTTTCTTTTTAGCCTAAAATGGCATGCCCAAAATTGGGATGTCAGATTTAAAGGGATTAGACTTTAGAAAACCTGGAGACTGGGAAGTTATCCACTGTATACTGGCAGGGCAGTCCTGAGACAGGCATTATATGTGGCATGGTCCAAGTATATTCCATGTTTGGGATTTCAATAATTGGGTCTTATCAGTACAGACAGTGCTTCCATCTTACATTGCAGGAGCAAAAGAGCCACTTACCTGCAAAGGTGAATGGGTGCGTATTATACTTCATATGGTTATTATAGTATAGACAGATGGCTTTTCAGAGGACAGTGTTACTTGAGGACAGGAGGTGACAGGAAGTTCTACTAGCTAAACTAGTTTTATAGTTTGTCAACGTAGCTTCAATAGTTGTGGTTTCCATACGGTGAACATACTCAAAAATGTTGAGAAAGTATGCAGATGGAACAATAGAAAACTATGTACATGATGAGTGATTCATGAAGGGCATGGCAGGATTGAATGAAAGGAATGCAGTGTCACAATAGTTTGATGCAAAGGTGCCTAACTTTGATCAGAGGTGAGGAGGAGGTCTGGTAGTGAGGCTGTGGATCAAGGGTTTCCATGAATTATGCTTGTTGAGTGTTATTATAATTGAGTTATTGTTATTATTGGACATTTTGAAACACTTTCTCTCAACTGACGAAAATTTGCATTACTTTCCTTCTTTGCCTTGGTAGCAAATAGCATGTCATCCTGATACTTTATGAGTCACCAAAATTATTCAAACACATTTTTGAAGAATTGTGAATATTAAAAAAAGAGACGCAATTATAGACAATGTTTTTCGTAAAAAAAGAAAAAGGAAAAAAGTACCACAGACATAGACAAGTCTTGCCACAAACATATTTGTCCATTGTACGGACATGTTGATGACCCCTGATCAAAAATCAAGAATGAGGGACTTTGTTACTGTGTGTCATGAGTTTATGACGTCCCAAAGCGGGTTTGTGAATGGAGAGATGGACAGACACCTTCATACTAATCACAAACCGTCGGAGGCAACATGCAGGCAGGATGTATAGAGGCTGTTGGCTTTGAGGCGAGGGGCGATAGCCTACTAATAATAGCATATACAAACATCTTCTGCCCATGGCTGAAGGAGGAAGGCACAGCTTCACTCAGGTAAGGCCTTGGCCTCACTGTGTCTCACAGTAAATCCGCCCCTGACATAGGCCTAATGTCATCATGGGTGACTGTGGCTCAGTGTGACCACCCTGAGATTAATTTTATTTACGTATTAATTTATTGAATTGTGACAGTAGTATACATTGATCAACATACTGTATCAGCACTACGCACCAATGTAAATGTCGAATAACAAAAGAGAAAAGCAACCAATTAAAAAGCCTTTATTGCATTGACTAACGCATGACAAGGAAGTTAAAAATGCACATACACATTGCGGCACACATTTTTCATCAGGGTGGGTGACTAAACTTTAGTGAGGAACAAATAAGTAATAAATAACTTATATACTTTAGGAAACAAGATCAACAGTCTCTGTGGTGGTGAACAGGAGCTTACCCAGACTCCTTAGTTGGTAGGCTATGGCTTAATCCTTTATGTGCAAAGCTGATGCAAGCAATTACAAAAATAAAAGGTTATTTCTTTATTTATTTGAAATTTAACAAGAGGATAGCCCCTTAATAGCATCTCGTTTCAAGGGGGTCCTAAGCTCCTTAAAACATGTCTCCTAAAATATCCTATCCTGTATCCATAGATTACCAGTCATACAGCAGGAATAATTTGTTACCAAACTCAAATGTCAGTTTCATCACAGTTGTGATGTTTCAAATAATTTGTTCCTGGTTCAGTTGGTTCTCCTCTGAAGTTCTTCTCTCCTTCTACGGTTGTACCCTGGTTACAATATTAAGACAAATGAGAGAATAGGAAAATCTATTAGACTAGAAATGAGATTAGTATAATTCATACAAGCATGTTTGTTTTAATCATATTGATCAAAATACTCATTTTATCAACTGTCTTTGAGACACGAGAGAGAGAGAGAGAGAGAGAGAGAGAGAGAGAGAGAGAGAGAGAGAGAGAGAGAGAGAGAGAGAGAGAGAGAGAGAGAGAGAGAGACATGTGTTTCATAAGTGAAGTCTACTAATGATTCAATTGTAAGCTAAATTAAACCTTCTTAGGGCCTTAAAAACATTTTATTTGAGTAAAAGTACATACAGTATGTAGTGGCATCAGAATGTACTTAATTATACCAAAAGTAAAAGTACTCATACATTGTTGAAGATATTAAAATATGTGGTAAAATTATTTGGAAAATACCAGAGCTTGTGGAACTGCTGTTTTATAGAATAGGGGTTTTGTATTAATAATAATATGCAAAGTTAATAGTCACTAAAGTTTTCAAATATTTGTGGTCAAGTAAAAAGTACAATATTTGCCTCTGAGATGTAGTGCAGTTAGAAGTATAGGGTGTTGAAGAATCAAGTAAAGTAAAAGAACCTCAAAATGTATCTTAAGTACAGTACTTGAGTAAATATTCTTGTTGTTAATGTCACTTTCCACCACTGATGTTGACCTACCCCAGATGGTTCCTATATAGAAAGCACAGGGCAGGAGGAGAAGATTCATCGCTCTGGAGAGAACCAACAGGAGCCAGCTCATACCACAGTCACTGCAGACACGGTCAGCGAGGTCATTAAGAGAATGATCTGTTCATAATGGATGGATAATGACACATGGTACAGTATAAGTACTTTCATTTCTAATACAGTCTAGTCCAGTGGTTCTCAAACTTTACTTCAAGGACCCCCATAACTCTCAGAGTTACAGACCTTTAAGGGTTTTATTATTATTATTATTTGTATTTATTTATTGATGTATTATTATTATTATTATTATTATTATTACCCTTATTATTATTATTATTATTATTATTATTATTATTATTATTATTATTATTATTATTATTATTACCCTTATTATTATTAGTAGCAGTAGTAGTAGTAGCAGTAGTATTCGATGCAAAGGCCCTGAAAACCAAGTAATTCATTGGAAACATTACTCTATCAAATGAAACAAATCTAAAAAAAATAAATTAAAAAAAATAGTTTCAGGTGCCTACTCCATACCTCAGGATAAAGGTGGCATTGTCTCGTACCAGTTACTATTTGTATTGTAATCACCCCATGTCTGTATCATATTGGGAATACAGAATGAGTTTTAAAAATGTTTTTTTAATTTTATAAACACTATAGGCACTAGACGTGTTGTCTTGTCTGTTACCAGAAATTAATTAGTCTATTAGTTCTCTTCTGGGACTCATTCCACATACACAAGTACAATAACACAGGAGACCGAGTGTGGGGACAACAAGGCTCCTCTAAACCAGTGGTTCCCAAACATTTTAGCTCAAGACCCAAGAGAGAAATAAGACATTTGCCCGGACGGTACCCAAACTAGTGAAAAACAGCAGATCTACAAGCTCATAACACGTCACTTTGTGCTGCATTGTGAGCTTGTAGATCTGCTACTTTCACTACTTCTTAAACTTAAAGGACAACTTCGTTTTTTTTAAAAACTTTTATTAGTTTGTAATGATAATAATTAAAAGATGAGTGTTAAAACATTTTCATTTATTGCTTTCTATTGTCATAGCAATTTTTAACTGGGAGGCGGGGGCATTCAGGTAATTGGTCAAAATGATTTTCTTTTACACAATAAGCAGGTTATTTTTATATTCACAAGGCCAAAGGCACGGAGGTCAGGGGCAGAACCTCTACCCCAAATTTTTCACATCAGTCTGTTATAGCGCCACCAGGAGGCCGATTTGTGCAGAACTATTTTTTGTTGTCCTTACATCACACAAATCGGATTGTGTGATGGGATGGAATTCATATTCCATCCTTATTGGCTAAGATTCCAAAGTTCCGGTGTGCCCCGTTTTGTACAAAATGCCTCAGATCATGAACGCAGTGTCCGATTGCCGTGAAACTTCATACGCACATCCCCACTAGGCCAAGGAAGAAATGTCACCCTACATTTTTCAAATCAGCCTCCTGGTGGCGCTATAACAAGCAGATTCACGTTTTGGCCTATAACTCTTGAACTGTAGGTCATAAAATCAACATATTTTTTTACCTGGATTCTGTGGCATTTCTTCCTTGGTCTAGAGGGGATGTGCGTGCACTATTTCACGGCAATCGTGAATCGCTGCGTTCATGATTTGAGACATTTTGTGCAAACTTTGTGCAAAACTTTGTAAGCAAATCTTAGCCAATAAACAAATCTGTCTTGATTACATGACTATAGAGATACTGTGAACCGATTAATGTGATGATAGGACAAAAGCTGTAAGAATAATATCAAAAAATTAGTTTTGCAAAAATCGGCCTCCTGGTGGCGCTATAACAGACCAATGTTATTAATGTGTAAAAAAAATGCATTTTTTACCAATTAACCAAATGCTCCCGCCCCCCAGTTCAAATTTGCTATAACGATAGAAAGCAATAAATGTTTTTTTTTAACACTCATCTTTGAATTATTATCATTACAAACAAAAAAAATAACCCTTATTGTAAAAAAAACGAAGTTGTCCTCTAAAAATATATATATTTATGGAAATCAATAAAGGTACTATTTGCTTTGGTTAAAATAAGTGTCTCCCATGTCTCTCCAGCTCTTTAGTAAACAGAAAATGGATTTTCAGTGCTCTCTCCTGATTGGCTTAAATTGTGTCCCCTACCTGAAAAGGTCTGTTTACAAAAGAGCTGGAGAGACCCCTGTGACCAAACAAACGCTCTGTAGTTAATGATTACTACCAGAATATAGTACTTTAACCTTTTTTAACAAAACAAATATATATATATATATACCAAAAGATATCGCTTACCCTACCTTTTTTCATTTTATTTATGAAATACTTTTGATTTTTTTTTTAAAATTCTTTTTAATTGATGAAAGGTGCTTTTTGTTCAAAATTTCAAAAAAAAAAATTTGGAAATAATATGTGTTATCATAGATATTTACTCGCGACCCATAAATATTGGTCATTGGTCAAAAAAATTTTCTAAGAGTTTGATCAAGATGTGTGGTGCACAGAAAAAGAATTACGGCGCTTCATCACCTCGTTATAACTGCACTCGGCCCTCATTTATCAACGCAGCGTATAAACCGGCGTATATTTTTCCATATATTCGGCCGTACACCAACGTCGAAGTCACATTTATCAAAGGATCCTACACAGCCAATCCTAGCATACATCAGGTCGGAGCTTTGATAAATCTCACGTCTGAAAACGAGAGTCATTTAAATAACACGCCCTTAAATATTCTGGTAACACCCCGATTTTACGACATGAAGAACCGAAAAGAAAGAGTTTCGCCGGCTCGCCTCGCCTCGCTGCCTGTCAAGTCACACACACGCCTCTCTCTCTCTCTCTCTCCTCTCTCCTCTCTCTCTCTCTCTCTCTCTCTCTCTCTTCTCTCTCTCTCTCTCTCTCTCTCTCTCTCTCTCTCTCTCTCTCTCTCTCTCTCTCCTCTCTCTCTCTCTCTCTCTCTCTCTCTCTCTCTCTCTCTCTCTCTCTCTCTCTCTCTCTCTCTCTCTCTCTCTCTCTCTCTCCTCTCTCTCTCTCTCTCTCCTCTCTCTCTCTCTCTCTCTCTCTCTCTCTCTCTCTCTCTCTCTCTCTCTCTCTCTCTCTCTCTCTCTCTCACACACACAACGCCCCACTGTGTCCGCTACGGATTTCATGTAATCCGTCAGCGGTACAATCTTTGCCAGCCAGACATGCTAATGCCTCTAATAAACAAGTCGTGATCTCTGTGGGTGTGCTAAACATGTTCTGCAGGTTTTGGCTCTGCCGTCTGCCCTTATTGAAATGAAGGGTCGCTATGCTGTGTCCCTCGACTCCCTCGTCCTGTGTGCACTAACAGTCACTCACTGCATGCACTGAATACCAGTGGTGGAAAAAGTACTCACATTTTTTACTTAAACAAAAGTATCAATTCTGCGAAGTAAAAATACTCTGTTACAAGTAAAAGTAAGGTATTCAAAATGTACTTGAGTAAAAGTAGAAAAGTATTGGTATCAAAATGTATTTAAAGTACCAAAAGGTAAAAGTAGGCTACTCATTATGCAGAAGGTCCCATTTCACAATAAACAGTGAAAAAAAAGTTTTCGGACCCTTGATACCTTTACTTAAGTAAACCATTTGAGGATGGGACACACTGGGATGGGTAGAGTGTTGTTAATGCTGTTTTATGGTCATTTAATGAATTAATTAAGCAAAATAAAAATCGCTTGCGCTTCGCGCGCGTACTTGCCCGCGACGCAGTGGGTGGGGGGGCGGGGGGAGTAATGACGTCATCACTGTCCCCCACTATTTAACCCCTTCCGGCGTGCCTGATGTAGGCTTGTAGCCTACATGAATGACATATTATGATACCAATCATATCGCCATGAATGGAATACGTTTGTATATTAATTTATTTAACCATACCGAGCAGTGCGCGTTCGAGTTACACTAATAAAGCCGTCATGCAGGCTATTCCCATTTCCCAGTGAGACTCGGACCGTCGGGCGGGCGAGTCCCCGTCCCGCTCCGCATTAATGAGAGATAGCCTGGAGAGAACATTAATGGATGAAGGCTGGTGTGTGTTGGACTGTGGGTTAAATGTCTGATCCTCCCGGTGGCCATGAAAAGATAACAGCAGCGCCGCTGCACCGGTCTAAACTCCCGAGCGCTCGTATATTTTGAAAATAGCAGATCTACAAGCTCACAACGTGTCGCGATGCGACGCTGCCTTGTGAGCTTGTAGATCTGCTATTTTCAATGCAGCCAGATCTACAATCTTATCTGAATGACTGTTAAAGCAGTTTGTTTAAATTACTTTATAAAATGTTATATTTTCACAGGGATTATTTATTAATGTAGATATACATTTAGGAGTGGATTATGTGTCCAGATGCCTGTCAGACAGTCTTACAATGCTGCTCCGCAGGTCCTAGGATGGAATACACGGGTGCAGCCAACGTCAACAACTGGTCTCTACCAGACGTGAGATATCAGCCAACGGTAGGATGAAGCCCACATCAGGATATATTGATAAATGCCGAAAGGTGCGGTGATCTCGCCGTACGCCCATTATTTGGGCTGCACCGCGTTGATAAATGAGGGGTGGCTGTGACACAATCCTAGACACAAGTGAGGCTTGATCCGAAGGCCACGCGTCAGGGAGACATCCCTGAGATAGTGGTGGAGCCACCCTTCACATCAATCAACGGTGGTTACGGCTGACAACCCTGCAGCCTAGCAGCACCGTCGGAGGTGCAACAGGCAGCAACAATGCTCAGCAGGAATACCTATCTGTGCTTACACCTGAAATTACACTTCTGCACCCAAGCACCCGATTGTAAATATTAATCAATACAGTACTTACTGAATGAAATCCTTGTGGTGATGTTGCCATATTTGTAGAGTGGTTTAACTTTGTTTGACTCCTCCACAAACCATTGCTGGTTCCACAGTAATAGAGACCACGGTCAGAATCAGTTATATTCTCTATCAGTAGATCGTAGGATTCAGTAGATTTGCTATACTTTAAATTAGAGGGGGAGATTTTGTTCATCAATTTCAAGAGTAGGTTGGTTTTTATGAGAGCAGTTCTGAACCACACTATAAAAACTACAGGTGATTTTCTGCAGTCACAGTAGAGAGTGATGTTGTCTCCTGGTCTGACTGTCAACTCCACTTCTAATCCAGAGACCCCATCCTGACTGATGTAAACACCTGGAACATAAAAACAATAAGAAATGTAATAAACTGCATCACATAGTTCCACACAGTTTAACTCCACAAAAAATAACAACCTAATAATGACAATAATTAATATCAAAACACAATAAAAAGACTTAAAGGTTACCTAGAAGAGCAGCTAAAAGCAGATGCAGCTTTGCCATGTCTGATGGTGAATGAAGTTGACAGTGACAAAGCTCTTTGACACTGATGTCAAATATGTTAAGCAGATAGACTTCTACTAAAGGATAAACAAAATGTGATTGGTTAGCTGAGTGAAATGTTTTCATGTTGTGGTTGTTTTCTGTGACACCTGAGCTGTATGACGCTTTGCCACATTTTGTGGTCAGTGTTTTAACATGCAATGAAACAAACAAAAACTGTCCTTCCCTCAGTCCTACTGTAACTCAATACCACATGTTCCATTGTACATAGAAAAATGGGCCAACTGAGACCTACTGCTCCAGACCCTGAATTTCAGAAGCTGAACCAAAAAGACCCCACGTATAGAGAGATACATTTCATGAATGGGAAAAGTAGGAAACCACTGTACCCAGAGCAATAAGTGTCCCTTGAAGGCTCATTCAAGAAGGCTAATTTGTTTTTATTTTGTTGCTATTTTGTGAAGCGACTTTGAGTACTCAGAAAAGCGCATATAAACTGTATGTGATATTGTTATTATTAAGGTCCCAATGGCCCTATGTAGTTTTCTGCTCAGGGTCCCAACAGTCTCAACAATCACTTCTACTCATGAAAGTCTAATATTTACTTCTGATGCCCTTTCTGACCTTTTTGGGAATGAGGATCTACTCAGCCGTTTTTCAAGACTGGTGGTTGAGATCTACATTCACCAGACAAGGAAATCACTGCTTTTACATTTTATATGCAAATACAGAAGTCAGTATAGCTTTATATGAACAGTAAAGGCAATAAAGGCAAGATAAATTATTCATGGGACTTATAAAATCCTGATCGAGTTTCATGAGCCGTATACCTGATTGAGATTTCCAGTTCCTTAGTCTGTCTTCAGCTGGAAAATCTAGTCAAATGGTTTGAGGTTTGTCCGAAAGTGTCTTTCCAAGTTCCCTTTCTTCACTTCTCTTCTTCTTTCATGTATCCACAGATGGCCAGCTCAGTGTCGTGCAGCCATGAGCTCGTCTCTGGTCTTACGTCGAAGATGCCGGGCTGGAAAGAATGTAGTATACCTGCTAAACAGGATAAATGTATATGCTTGCCAGGGTCATTCCTGGATTAATTCACAATGTACCCCTGTTATGATTTGTTGGGGTTCACATTCAAACCAGCAAACCCAAGCATGATTGGACAATGGACTATATGAATGTTTTTTTGTTTTTTTATTCTCTTTTTTCAAATTGCTCCACAATCTACCAAAATCCCCTCAGCATCAATGGTCGATCTTAAAGAATGGTTTCTTACCCCTGCTCTAGAACAACTGGTTACAGGTCACTACAGTAAGGTTGGATGTACGTACAGAAACTGTATGTAATACATAATATGCAACTGTTAACCCTGTTGACCCTGGGCGTGAGGCAGTCTCAGGCGCAGCATCCCATGGACTCAGGATCTGGCCCTGACTTCTGCTAACATCCGAGTCCTTTGTAATGGGCAGGCAGGGCTCCCCCTGTTGGCAAAGGCATGGCTAAGTCAGTTTTAACAAGAAACAAGGGATCAACTCAAAAGTATTCAGATGACCCAAAAGGCAAAAATAGCAAATGAAGTTATCAGCATTCGCAAACACTTTTAATAATAATAATGTACAAAAAACAAGCAGAAGGAAACGGCTGCTTTTGTGGGTGTGAAGTCTGGTTTAGGACATGGCCAACACAGGTCTCACTCATGCACGTGCACGTCATGCACAAAAGTGTGAACTTGCAACTGTCGGTCCCTTTGATAGGCTTTAGAATTGGTTAACCGGTCAAAACTCTTAGGGCTTTTCTATTAATTATTATGATTTACATTATGGGTATCTGCCCTCCCAAAAGTCATTCAAATATAATTATTATACTTGTATCATAACAAAAATGAGTCTGAAGTATACACTCCATCTACAGGTTTTAAAGAGCTTTGAGTGATCCGCAGAGCTCAATAATCAACAATGTATGCAATACCCATACCATACAATACAATAAAATACATATTGAGTGCATGTTGATATTCTGATGTTATTTGGATACTCTAATGTGTACAACAAGTAGCTTTAAGATGGTGTCTGACCAAAAGCATAAATGACTTTTGCACAGATCTGAGTGTGAACAGTATAGTTTACTAGTACTGTTAAGCTCCAGCACCTCAGCTAAGACTCCAACCACAGGAGGGAAGTGTTCCTTCCTCTAGAGTGCCACAAGTAAGCTGCACTGACTGTCTGTCTGTCTGTCTGTCTGTCTGTCTGTCTGTCTGTCTGTCTGTCTGTCTGTCTGTCTGTCTGTCTGTCTGTCTGTCTGTCTGTCTGTGTGTGTGTGGTGTCACAGAGAGTCAGATGGGCTAAGACAGGATATCCTTGGAGCAGTTATACAAAAATGTATACAAACCATGCATAAAATTGAACGCATTCAGACATTATTTGCAATAAAATAACACTGGAAAGCATACATTGTGAAAATTTTAATAATTAGTTCAAACATAATGCACATTTTAGATTTTAGCTATAGCCTATTTAGCAACAGGTTTGTCAGAAAACTGTTAGGATTTAGAAGGAATTTGTAGAATCGGCCGCAGGCCTAAATGGCTTAATATGATTATTACTCATCTTTTCTTATTAAGCCAACAGACTGTATCACTACGGACTGTAGAGTGTTGTGTGGGAGATGAAAGCATGTTGTGACCTCGCGCCCACTGATCAGCTGCCTACCAGTTAAGGTCAACTGATTTTTTTATTCAGTTATAATTATCAGTGGCCTTGTAGTTAAAGTGTCTGATCCGAGACTGGGAGGTCGGGGGTTCGATTCCCCGGCCGGGTCATACCAAAGATTATAAAAAATGGCCCAATGGCCAGTGCCTCCCTGCTTGGCACTCAGCATCAAGGGTTGTCTCTGCGACATACTAACGCCAAGTCACAGGGGATAGGCTCCTAGTCCTACCCTATGGGCTCCATGCAAGGCTTACTGTAGTTACCCGTGGATGTGTGCACCTCATAGTGCAGTAAACCCCATTCTCTGCGCACAGTGTCTGTACACACGATTGTGTCGGTCCGTCCCATAAATGCACATGACCATATGTGCACAACGGTCAGATCTGTGGCTCTGGACAACCGGATCTCCATTATTTGCCTATATATGGTGTATCGGGTTTGTCTTATGTCTGAGTCATAGTGACGTGGCTGAGGTCCGTCCGCCCGTGCGCCCTCTAATTAGCCAATTTTAAAATAAGATAAGATATGGTTAAAGTGGTTAAACTGATTTTGATGCTGTGTTAGCTAATTTTTCTGGGGACCCCCTGGAACCCCTGAGGTCCTTGAAGGGGTTCAAGCCGTTCCCCCCAGCATTATTCCACTACACATCCTCTTCCTCCCTGTGTGCTTTCATCCTCTGCCAAACAAGAGTCTTCTTCAAACAGCTTGTGATTTTGGTTTCGGTAGAGTAGGCTACTGGACAGCTTCTTTAATGCATTGTCGAGACATTTGTTCAAACAGTCAAAGTCATTCCCGTAGTCCCGAGGTCCCCAACCAGAGGTGTATTTTTCAACAAACGCAGCAACTTCATCAGACTCCAGTGTGGTCTTGACCTCACAGAGGGCCTCCTCCACATCAGCAGATTTCTGACCAGGTCCTTTTTCCTTGATCGCCTCCAAGGCATCCCTTCAGCCCTTTCACATGCTCGACCAGACCCTGGCGCCATTCCTTGTTGCGCATGGCATCCTCACAGAGAGGGGAGAGTGAAGTTGCTTTGTCCAAGATGGGGTCTACGAGATCCATGACTGATTGAAAAACATGAGAGAGGGGAAAAAGGGAGACAGATAGGTTGAGATACAATATATTGAACCATAGCATTATTTTCTCATTATATTGATGAGAAGTGATAGCTGACTTTAAAGTTTTTATTTTGCAATATCACACAAAGGGGTATGCTTTACCATCATTATTGGCACAACAGTGATGAGGTGTTTTGTGCCAAGTGCTCTAAGCATCGGTGATT
>NC_137617.1:7215439-7272407 GCF_963280865.1 Gymnoscopelus braueri | reverse complement strand
TGTGGTCGAGATTCGGAGAGCTCGCTAATCTGGCGGCCGATATCCCTCGCGCTTCCATTACTTTCGGATGCCAAGAAACGAAAACTCTATTTAACCCATTAAGACTGTGAACGCATCTGCGTGTCATTTTTAGATTTCTTTGGGCTATTCAAAAATAGCAGATATACAAGCTCATAGCGCGGCACTCGGTGCTGCGCTATGAGCTTGTATATCTGTTATTTTTTAATAGACAAAGTATAAAATAACGGTTATAGCTAAAAATCTAAAATGACACAGGCGCGTTCTTAATGGGTTAAAATGTGGAATTCCAGTTAAAAGCGATTACGGCAGATTTTCTTTTTTTTCTCCTGCAAATAAGGCATGATTTTTAACGAGCACCTGGGGGCCAGCCCAGCAGGGGAGCAGGCTGGGAGAATGGAGGAGAGGAGGAGAGGATGCAAGTAAAACAAAGAAGGGATGGAGAGAGTGGGAGAAAAGAGATTGAAAGTGAAAATTCAATGCAGAAATACACAAAAGATTAGGTGGATGTCTGTGCATGCTGTACATAAGTACAGTAGAATGCACGCACACACGCACGCACGCACGCACAGTGGTGTAAAGTAGCCTAACTAAGTACATTTACTCAAGTACTGTACTTTACTTAACTTTTTACTTTACTGGAGTATTCTTTTATTTCTACTCCACTACATCTCAGAGACTAATATTGTACTTTTACTTCACTGCAATTATTTGACAACTTTAGTTGCTAGTTACTTTGCAGATATAAATATTACACATAACATACATTAACCACTTTAGCCCTATTTTATACCTAGGCTATTTGAAAATAGCAGATCTACAAGCTCACAACACGTCACATCGCGACGCGTTGTGAGCTTGTAGATCTGCTATTTTCAAACACTTTAGTACTTTTACTTTTGGTACATTAAGTGCATTTTAATACCAATACTTTTGTACTTTTACTCAAGTACTGTACATTTTTTATTCCGGACTTTTACTTGCAACAGAGAACTTCTACATTGCAGTATTGATACTTTTACTTAAGGTAAAACATTTGACTACTTTTTCCACACACACACACACACACACACACACACACACACACACACACACACACACACACACACACACACACACACACACACACACACACACACACACACACACACACACACAGTGAGTGTGAACAGCTGAGAGGATGTGTCTGCTTTTCATTCCCTGCATGTATACTGTGATGGGAAGCAGGTGTGTGTGTGTGTGTGTGTGTGTGTGTGTGTGTGTGTGTGTGTGTGTGTGTGTGTGTGTGTGTGTGTGTGTGTGTGTGTGTGTGTGTGTGTGTGTGTGTGTGTGTGTGTGTGTGTGTGTGTGTGTGTGTGTGTGTGTGTGTGTGTGTGTGTGTGTGTGTGTGTGTGTGGGGGGGGGGGGAAGGGGGGGGGTCTGACTGACACACCAGCCAGAGGAGGGAGGGAAGACAAAGAAAGAAGAATGCAGGGCTGCAACTATCAATCATTTCATTATACATATATATTTTTTAACGAATCAATTTAACAACTTAAGCATCATATCGTTGCTGTCGGGCAGAAACCAGCTAACTCAATTTTTCCGCTTTTGTATTTTTTTCCCATAAATCAGTGCTATTGAACACCCTTTACGTCTGTGTGTTGGTAATAAAAAAATGGAACCAATAAAAAGTATTAAAAAGTGCTTCTAACAAAACCAGCTAACTCCATTGGATCCTCAAACTTTCTGCTAAACCAGCTAAGTCCACCAAAGGGGGGTGGAGTTAGCTGGTTTTGCTGACTCCAGGCTCCGCCCCCTTTTGACCTCCAACCTCATTGTGAGCTTGGAGGTCCATTCAGCTGTTCTTATCAATGATGAACAAAACCTCCTAACTCCACTTTTTGTTTTGTCTTTACATTTCCTGAAAAATTAACATTTGGTTCAGTTAGCTGGTTTCTGCCCGACAGCAGAGATATTATACTTTGTCACACAGCGGTGTCGTGCAAAAACAGTTAATCTACAAGTTTATTTTAGCTATTTTTGGACATTTTTGAAGCTTGTCACTTAGATAGATTATTCATATGTGATTTTATTGTATTATCGACTATTTATTCTTTTTTTATAATCGATTTTCTGTTGCATCCTTAGATGAAAAAGAAGAGAGAGGCTTTTAAAAGCCGTCTATCTTGCCTAACAAATTAATAATATCCTCAGTCGAAGTCTAGCATTTTAGACATTGTTTGTCTTTATCACTACTCTTTTATCTTGTGCAGCTGCTCGACTAGACTAGACAACACGAACTAGACTAAACTGAATGTAGCTAATCTAAATTCAGACAAAGTAAGCAAACTGAAATGGTGTACAATAAACCAAGCTCCGGAGCAAACTGAGTTATTTGTTTTTATGTGTTCCCATAGTGCAGGGGTTCCCAAACTTTTCCATGCCAAAGGACCCCATAATAGCCATAGCCTCTGGGTGCTGACCCCTCTATTGCAAAAGGGCTTTAAAGGAGTAGTTCACCCCAAAAATTACAACGCCAATCATTTCATTACCGGCGGTAGGAGACACAAGAGTCTCCTTTGTGTCTCCTACCGGATACATAAGCATCTTTATTATTATCATCAAATTATTGGCTTAGGAATGCGACAAAAAATAAATAAATCAAGGCTTCATGGGGTGAGTAATTGATTTAAAATAAGTAATGTTTTGGGTGAACTACTCCTTTAACACTTTACCTGCCAAACACGAGTATAACCGTTGATGAAAAATACACCCGTTTACTGCCATCAACGAGTATAACCGTTGTTCAAAAAAAAGAAAAAAGAAAAAAAATTCACATGCTCATAACGCGTCACATCGTGGCACGTTGTGAGCTTGTGGATCTGTTATATTTTTTACAATAATGACATGCCCAATGTTGGGATGTCAGATTAAAAGTGGTTAAATTGCCACAATTATGTTAGTAAAGATTTCGAAAAATATATATTTCATTAATGATTTTCTCTCCTTTGCAATTGGCCCCCTTGGTGCCCTCTGGCCACCGCCACTTTGAAAACCTGTCCCATAGTGCACTGCAGCGGTACTCACATGATCTCCAGGCTGAGGTCTCATCAGAGACACCTGGTCGTAACCACGGCGAAACAGAGCGAAGATAGCGTCCAGTTTCCCCTGAGGAGGAGAGCCACAAACACACAGTTAACCTTCTGACACATGTAGGACCTGGGGATTCAAACTTAGCAACCATTCAGTCACGAGCAGTGGTGTAAAGTAACTAAGAACATTTACTCAAGTACTGTACTTTTGAGTTATTTTTACCTTACTGGACTATTTCCAATTTTCTGTACTTTTACTTCTACTCCACTACATCTCAGAGGCAAATATTGTACTTTTTACTCCACTACAATTATTTGAAAACTTTAGTTACTAGTTACTTTGTAGATTCTGATTATTACAAAATATACATGAACCACTTCAGCACAATGGCCAACCATTTTGGCCATTGGAAAATAGCCGATCTACAAGCTCACAATGCGTTGCGATGCAACGCATTGTGAGCTTTTAGATCTGCTATTTTCAAAAGATTTTTATACATCTTATTATACAATTGGGAATAAGGCTGGTGTTTCTCGGTAGGTAGGTTACAGTTAGGTCAAAGTTGCATCGGCAGAACTGCCCATGCGCCTGCCTGGATGCGCGCACGAGCCCCAAAAGCGCACCCAAATACGCCCAAAATCGCTTAAACAAAAGGCAGAGCTGGCAACGCAGGCTACGCCAATCATGTGTGCGAGATCTACAAGCTATGGGGCAGAGACGCTTTGTGCCATACACCGTATCTTAGCAACAACCTAAGCGCTAACTCTCATTGATCGTGTCATGCTTAGGCCAGTCTCCAGACAGCAGCATCAACTACTGCCTCACATAGCTCGCTGCCGCCATTGCAGTCAGATGCACCGAGCCCAGCTGGATAGCACAATCACCGTCATGTCTCTAATAAATCGCCCTGTCATTCATATTGTCAAGACTTTGAGGTCACTGCAGCCTCCTACTAATGTAACGCATGTTTATGTCCACTACTGTGATAGCGATCGTTGTATTTCACTGCTTACTTCCCAAGGGTGCTTAACATGAGCCTTTAGCATGCGGCTAACGCTAACGCACTTTCAATGTTAGCATGTCGCTAACGCTAACGTGGTTGTCATGGCTGAACCGGCTGTGCAAACACTTTGTCAACAATGAACGTTAGTGTGGTGAATGTTGTGTGTGGTGCTGATGTTTGTTGTGTGAAGCTTAATGTCAGAGTGTTTGTGTTGGAGCGCCTCAGTGCGTGATTTTGTACCCCCAAACGACATCGAAAACATCGGGTGCGGACCCCCTGAGTTTTTCTTTTCTTTTTTTTGGCCCAGGAGTTTTTTTTTTTTTGCTCAGGAGTTTGGCCAGCTATACGTGGCACGCAGGGGCTTCACTAACCGGGCCATGGCCCCACTGGCCCTCATGACGCTACGCCAGTGATCTGCACTGCCAAGTGGGCGCTGCGTAGCGGGCCGAACTTCTAGTTGTATACGGGTGCATTTCTCCTTTCCGACATGTCGCCTTTCCGACGTTGACGAACCCTATACCTAACCCTAACCCTAACCATAACCGCACGCGGAAGCCACTAGTCGGAGTGGTGAGATGTCGGAATGGAAGGAGCACCCCGTTGTATACATTTGAAAACTTGTGAAATGGGACATTCTGCATAATGAGTACTTTCTTCTTTTGGTACTTTAAGTACATTTTGATACCAATACTTTTTTTATTTATTTAGAATTCCAGACTTTTGCTTGTTTCTACATTGCAGTATTGATACTTTTACTTAAGTAAAATACATTGAGTACTTTTTCCGCCACTGGTCACAAGAACCTCCTCCTCTAATATGCATGCAATCACTGCACCAAATAAGAGACAGCTGCTTACCTGTATGGGCGTGTACCACTTATTGGCCTGTGGGGGTTTCTTGTTGTGCACTTTCTTGGGTTTGGGTTCGTACGGTTCGAACTCCTGTTCGGGCATTTTCACCACAGCGTTCTTGGGTTTCTCCAGCTTGGCACCCTCCTCTGTAGAACCTTTCCCTCCCCAGCGCACCTAGAACCAGGCACAGACATTTTGTATTCACAAAAATGAGCGTATGAGTGTAAGAATGTTGCCCTTATAGGTCAACTTTAGCACTTAGCGTTGAACAGACACAGGGGTTCTGCTGTGTATGTACAGTAGAGTTCTCAACGGGCCTGAAAATGAAGGCCCGGCCCTAACTGGGCCGACCCGAACAGTGCCCGGCCTGAACAATTACCATAAGTTTAGGCCTGAAACCACGAAAACCCCTAAATATACTCAAATTAATGTACTTAATGTACTCAATGTCACACATCCAACAAGCTTTGAACTGAGCAGATTGGACCTTCCGTTCCAGAGATAATGGCCAAAACATCTTGAAAACTGCCATGTTTGCGTTCAGGCCATTTCCGTTTTTTTTATATAACACGGGCTAGAAAGGTCGGACGGCGACGAACTAGATACCTGAGTAATGTTCACTTTGAGCTGCATCCAATGCATCCACTGCCATTTCCGTCGGCCTTACCGTTCGGCAGTTCAAATGTCTTTTTTGGGGTAATAGATTTTTTTTTTTTCCCACAGGACCCGAGGCTCGGCTCGGCCCGACTAATTAGCATACATTTTCAGCCCGGCCCCGCCCCAAAACATCGGGTCGGGTCTGGTAGGGTCAGGTTCGGGCAGAATTTGAGAACTCTAATGTGCAGCAGCTTATATATTTGATGTATTTCCTGTATGAACCTCACCTCCATCCTCTTGATTCCTCCAACTCCTCTTCCTCCGTAGTAAGAGGCATCCACGGTGGGCCACTTCTTCTTGGGCATGCCGTCCTCGTCATCTGACGAGTCCTAACACGCGCACACACACGCACACACACACACACACACGCACACACACACAAAGAGCACAGAATACGTGGGCTGTCTTCCTGTTTCTAAAAAAAACAATACAATATAGGCCTACTTGTACCGCATCAATTGCGGAAGTTTGTTTTACGCGCTCGGGTTTACGAGACAGACAATTAAGCGCAAACAATACAATACACAACAGTTACACTGTATACAAACGTGCCACTCTTTATAGCTGAGAAGTGCAAAAAGTATAGTGCAGACTGTGTACCCAGGAAGTGGGTGCTCGGTGTGGGTTGCGGTGGTTTTGGACTGATGTGGTGAGTGAGGGTTTGTGGTGGTCCCCCCTGAACCTGTGACCCACAGGGAGTGGTTCACAGGGGGGTCTGCTTGTCCCCCCCCCACCCCCACCCAACGCACCATGTGTATCTATGCTCACCCTTGTGGCTTTACCCGCTCACCCCAAACCTGTGTCTAATAAACTTAATATGATAAATTATCACCCTGTACAACCCTGTTTGATGTGTGTGCAGGCATGTGATTTAGTCCAAAACTGTTACTTTTCAGGATTCAAATTCAAAAGTAGCAGATCTACAAGCTCGAAACTCGTCGCTTCGCGCCGCGTTTCGAGTGTGACACTGTGGTATGATCAAATAGGGCGTTAATTTATGAAAAAACACAAGAAGTTAGAATATGGAGATAAGAGGTTTCTGCCCGACAGCAACTATAATTATGCGTGTGTGTGTGTGTGTGTGTGTGTGTGTGCGCGCACACTTTTCCCTGTGTAGGATAAAGTGTGGGTATAGTGTGTGAGTTCATGCATGTGCGTATACGTAGGTTAACCTTATGCTCTACATGCTTTGTCGTAAGACGTATAGTGAAAATAGCAAACTTACGGGCTCTGGAGGAGGGGGTGGAGGGGGCCCTTTGATCACCTGAAATACAGCAAAAATGGACAAGGAGACGACACACTTTATTTGACATCACGACACAACAGTGTTGCTTCAATTTACAAATGAGATCTGTTTTAGCTCCAACCACGGCACTCATATAAGCCAGTGGTTTTCAACCTTTTTCATGCCAAGGACCCCTATATTGATATACATTTGGCCACGGACCCCCATCTGAAAATGTTTTGTGCCAGGGACCCCCCAGAAGCAAAGATTTGAGTAAAAAAATGTCGCTAAAATATATAAAATATATTTAAAAAAATATATATATTCAAATATACACACATATTCAAGATTTTTCAAAAATAGCAGATCTACAAGCTCATAGCGTGGCACTCGGTCTAAGTTAACTAATTTCGCCGGGGACCCCCTGGTACCCCCCCCAAGGACCACTGGTGGTCTCCGGACCACTGTTTGAGAACCACTGATATAAGCCAATCGGTCCAAAATGTTTAAAGACGCAAACCGTGAGTTGGTCTGAAAACCCTAGCCTTGTCAACATTTGGTCAGCTTTCATCGTTACAAAGCGGTATAGGCTCAAAGCAAATTGGAAACAACACGCGCCGTCAATAAAACGGCACGTTTTTAAATAGCATAATCTACAATTAACATCGCCATTTTTTGTATAGGCTGACGGCCAATTCTCTGATCTTTTTATGTTGTTTCCCAGGGCAATAACGGCCTCAAGCTGGACGTTTTTAGGAACGTTCAGTTCCTAAAACTTTTCTGTTTGTTTGTATGATGCTTGTTTACATGCTGAAGCGGTGCGTAACGTGTAAGACGGCAGTGGTTTAAAGTAACTAAGAACATTTACTCAAGTACTGTACAATTTTGAGGTATTTTTTACTTTACTCAAGTATTTCCAATTTTCTATACTTTTACTTCTAATTCACTACATCTCGGAGGCAAATATTGTACTTTTTTACTCCACAACAATTATTTGAAGACTAAGTCACTACTTACTTTGATTTTGATTAATTTAACAAAACATACATTAACCACTTCAGTCCTACAGTACATATACTTTGGCTATTTGAAAATATCAGATCTTCAAGCTCACAATGGCGACACGTTGTGAGCTTGTAGATCTGCAATTTTCATACTAGTTTTTATATATTTTTGAAAACTTGTGTAATGGGACATTCTGCGTAATGAGTACTTTTACTTTTGGTACTTTAAGTATATTTTGCTAGTCTTTACCTAACCTAACCCTAAGATGTAATGGTGTGACGTACCACGGTGCAACAGAGAGGCCAGAACCACCACATGAAGAGCAGGGCCAGGAGGAGAAACAACACCAGTAACGTTATCAGCAGGATGGTGCCATCAAACTAGGAGGACAGAAACAACACAACAGTTAAACTGATGGATAAAGGAACATAAGAGATGGAGCATAATACTGTAGCATCTTCTTGAATTCGGTCATGGTAGAAATAATCACGACACAAAACATAAAAAATTGATACGATACAATATTACTTTATTAAATTTATCTTGCGACTCAGCCATGTATGCAACACATAAAACACATTTGACATAACACAGATAAGCAACAGACATTAGGAAAGCTGAGAGGGAGACGATGTAGGAGAGACAGACAGCAGGAAAGCTGAGACTGAGACGATGTAAGAGAGACAGACAGTAGGAAAGCTGAGAGGGAGACAGTGTAGGAGAGACAGACAGTAAGAAAGCTGAGAGGGAGACAGTGTAGGAGAGACAGACAGTAGGAAAGCTGAGAGGGAGACAGTGTAGGAGAGACAGACAGTAGGAAAGCTGAGAGGGAGACGATGTAAGAGAGACAGACAGTAGGAAAGCTGAGAGGGAGACAGTGTAGGAGAGACAGACAGCAGGAAAGCTGAGAGGGAGACAGTGTAGGAGAGACAGACAGTAGGAAAGCTGAGAGGGAGACAGTGTAGCAGAGACAGACAGCAGGAAAGCTGAGAGGGAGTCAATGTAGGAGAGACAGACAGTAAGAAAGCTGAGAGGGAGACAGTGTAGGAGAGACAGACAGCAAGAAAGCTGAGAGGGAGACAGTGTAGGAGAGACAGACAGTAAGAAAGCTGAGAAGGAGACAGTGTAGGAGAGACAGACAGACAGACAGACAGACAGACAGACAGACAGACAGACAGACAGACAGACAGTAGGAAAGCTGAGAGGGAGACAGACTAAATTAAACAGATGGTTGGAAAGCTGAGAAGGACAACAGTATCGGAGAGACAGACAGTAGGAAAGCGAAAGAGATACAGTGTAGGACAGACAGACAGACAGACAGACAGACAGACAGACAGACAGACAGACAGACAGACAGACAGTAGGGTAAGGAGACAGTATAGGAGAGACAGACGGTAGGAAAGCTGCGGTGGGATTGAATCCCAGCTACAGTACTCATGTGTTTGCAGCTATAGGTTCTTATAGCCAAACCATGGAGGGTCTTTTATAACGAGTGGGGGTCTGGCTGAGGCCAGTGTGTGGTTCCCATTACCAACTAAACCCAGGCTGTGTATCTCTTGTGGTTAGACTTTCCTCCATCTATCTTGGGGGGCTGAGAGATGTGTGGCTGTTTAATCTCTGAGGCATCTTGTGGCAACGATGGCGGGGGGTGTGCTTCGTGTTTCGTGTGTGTGTGTGTGTGTGTGTGTGTGTGTGTGTGTGTGTGTGTGTGTGTGTGTGTGTGTGTGTGTGTGTGTGTGTGTGTGTGTGTGTGTGTGTGTGTGTGTGTGTGTGTGTGTGTGTGTGTTGCTATACCCAAATGTCCCCACAAGTATAGTACAGTAGAGCGGCAGTGGCTCAGGGGTAGAGTGGGCGGTAAAGCGGCCGGATGGAAGCTGTGAGGTTTCCAGTTCGATCCCGGGCTCCCCCAGAAGAGTTACTGTCGAAGTGTCCTTGAGCAAGACGCTGAACCCCTATTTGCTCCCGATGAGCAGGTTGGTGCCTTGCACGGTTTCCTCCGTCATCGTTGGGTGTATGAATGTGTGTGTCAATGGGTGAATGCACAATCTATGTAAAGCGCTTTGGATAAAAGCGCTATATAAATGCACCTTTTACCATTTATAGTAGAATTTTAGAAATACACATTGTAAGGACAATTCTACTAGTCCTTACAAGAGAAATGGTTGTTTTGAAGCGATTCTTAGATTCTTAGCTAAAAGGGGTTAGGGTTCCAGTTATGCATTTATTGTGCACCGGCTGGTGTAGAAAATGGTAGATCTATAAGCTCACAACGTGTTGTGTTGTAGTGCAATGTGTTGTGAGCCTGTATGTGTTGATGTTCTCACAAGTATGGTAATTACAAGCACACTTTAGCCTGTGTGTGTGTGTGTGTGTGTGTGTGTGTGTGTGTGTGTGTGTGTGTGTGTGTGTGTGTGTGTGTGTGTGTGTGTGTGTGTGTGTGTGTGTTTTGTGGAGAACTGGTGACTATACTCTCTGGTGAGGCTGCTCTGGGAGGTACTTGGAAAAGCTTGCATGGGTGGGATATCGGTGGTTTTGGCTCAGTCAGTACGGGGAGTCGGGGGAATTGATCTTTCTTTATCCACGGATGGTTGGCTCTAGGAACATATGGTCTCTGTCAATGAGTAGCCCTGTGTTCTTCTCCCCCATAGCTTAAATTAGCTCCTTTTTGAATGTGTGGTTTAAACTGATAGGCCGTCGGTGATCTCATCTGTCAATAGTTCCTCATATTTTTTCATCCATGTAAATTAGATTCTGCCCAGAAAGCTTCAAACACACTGCAGACCAGGGGTGGCAACACTGTTTTGACTTGAGAACTACTTTAAAATACTTTTTTGGGGGAAAATGTGTCTCCTGCAGGTTTGCTTTCTTTGGAATAGCGATGCTGATGCAAACATAGTGGGGAAAAAACAGTCTTCCTCCCATTCTTCCTCCTGGTTTTCCTACTATAGAATCAAGGGAGCTGACAGGCCGTTCTTCATGTCAGTCAATGAAGTCACCGTCACCTTATTTCAAGTGGCAGATGCCTCTTTATTTATTTTTATTTTTTGTGGGCATGGCATGCAGTCTACCTGCACAGCCTTTGTGATCTAGATTGCAAACTACCTTTTGGACACCCCTGCAGTGTTGACGTACAGTAGGTGGCCCAGTGACTTTGACCAGTTTCACTTTCAAAACCTTTGCATCATGCATGTCACACAAACAGAATGGGATGCGTTTTGAAAGTGAAACTGGTCAAAGTCACTGTTCACCTACTGTACACACTCAAGAGCTTCACAGAGAGAGAGTGTGTGTGTGTGTGTGTGTGTGTGTGTGTGTGTGTGTGTGTGTGTGTGTGTGTGTGTGTGTGTGTGTGTGTGTGTGTGTGTGTGTGTGTGTGTGTGTGTGTGTGTGTGTGTGTGTGTGTGTGTGTGTGTGTGTGTGTGTGTGTGTGTGTGTGTGTGTGCGTGGGGGGGTACTCCTCGCGCCCGCGCTTTTTGGGGTTTTCTGTTTTTCCCCACACAAAAAGGCAGAAAGACAGTGCAAACACCAGGTTGAAGTTCATCCATGACCGTAACAGACCGCTATATCCATGGCTGGCGTTTGTTTTCATTCTTATGAGACCAGAGACCGCATGGCTCATTTGCATATCCTCGTGAATATATTACGCGTATGCAAATTGGCCATGCGGTCTTCCCAAAATATATATATATATTATAAAAAAATAAATAAAAATAAATCCCCCTTCCCATCACCAGGGGGGCTGCAGCCCCCATAGCCCCCCCCTTCCCGCGCCACTGGTTGAGTGCCTTGCTCGTGGGCTCTGCAGCAATCTCTGTTCATGGTGACCAGGGGGCTTGCATCAACACACAGCCCCTTACTACCCACTAAGTATGGGCTTCAAACCCATGACCTTCTGGGTATTACTAGCCCGCTCCTGCTCTGACCTCTAGACCCCAGCGGGTTCCAGGGTTTTGGGTGGGGTCAGTACAACAGCCCCCCCTGTGGTTTGGTTTGCAGAAGGAAAAACAGGAGAAACTACACAGAAAAGCAGATGAGGAGATGAAAGAGGTAGAAGTGAGCAAGAGAGAGACAGACAGACAGACAGGAATGCTGACAGCAGGAGATGGAGGGCAGAACCATAGAGGAAAAACCACAAACAGTGAATAACATAAAGGAGAAAATAAAACCTGGGTTCATATATCGCTCACCACCAAAATAAAGCAAAGCCCCATGGGACACAAAAAGCATGTTCAAACAGATAATAACTCGGTTCAAGCGGAAATCCGGGACTTATTTAATGAATAAAACGTTATTTTAACCAATCATATGGTAGAGTGAGTAAGTAGTAAGTAAGTCAACTTTAAGTGCCTTTTACAATGCAGACTTGTCAGGAGTTTTATTGTTGACAATTAACCCTGACTGAAGGTCAAAAGCACAACGTCTCCCCTTGCCAAGCGGGGATTGAAACCTGAGGTTTCAACCTATTTTTTTTCCTCCAGGCAAATACCAATGAAATGTTGTGTATTTTCTTTATTTATTTCAAGCATAGGTTTACATTACATTATCATCTCACATTGTCTCCTTTAAAGGGATAGTTCACCCCAAAAAATACTTATTTTCTATCAATTACACACCCCATGGAGACTTGAATTTATGGAGATTGTTGCGTTTTTGTCGCATTCCTAAGCCAATAATTTGATGACCGGCGGAAAGTTAACACTTTGAGTCTCCTACCGGAGCCGCCGCTGGTCATCAAATTATTGGCTTAGGAATGCGACAAAAACAAAAAATAATCCATGAATTCAAGTCTCCTTGGGGTGTGTAATCGATTGAAATAAAGTCATTTTGGGGGTGAACTATCCCTTTAAGAGAGAGAGGGGGGCGTGATTGTTCTGACAACTTTTTTCTCTCCCATAGTGAATAATCTAATCATTCAGTTAAAACTAGTTGTTACTTACACACTCTGTAGTGGTGATGTGAACATTGCTGGTGATGAAAGTCAGGCCTTCGTTCATGCTGACTTGGAGATAAATCACCCTGAAACGACACAAACAAGGAGGTGAGACTCTTCACATGGTTGGCATTCATACATGCCAGAGCCTGTTAATAAGGCTCTGAGGACGACATAGAGAGAGATAACATCAAGGCCTGTATTAGTACAGAATACAGATGCATGGCATAGTGTACGCACATCCAAGTACCGAAGTATGCAGGACAAATACCAACATATAGAATATAAGAAGGTCCACTATTTATTGCTTAGGATAAAGATCTTAGGGTAAGTCACACCAAACTATGATTCTGCCTATGCGGCGGATTCTGCCAATGCTTTTCAATGGGAAACGGAGCAGTTTGTTGCCTTCGCGGATTTCCGCAAAAGAAAACGCTCCGTTCCCATTGGAAAGCATTGGCAGAATCAAAGTTCGGTGTGACTGCACCCTCTCTCACTATTGGGTTTGATTTTCTCTTGGAAGCTTTCAATAAAACTTTGACTCATTGTGCTTTCACCCTTTTGGAATCTTCAGTGGGCCTAGCGAGCTCGTTTTATAATAGCACATTTCCATGACAACAGCTTGCAGCCAAAGTTGATTTCCTGCCAGTTATTGGTATTTTAGCGACTTTAGCAAACACTGCAACAGGAAATCAACTCGGACGTTTATGTTAGCAAAGCTCTACTGTCTGTCTCCTTCGCACGGTTTCTCTTTCTCTGTTGTCTAAGTAGTCTGTTTCAAAATGGAAAAGTAGAGTGGATATTGTTCAAAGGATCTTTTACTATGATAAACAACAAAATAATTAAAAACCACTTCTGTTAGCGTGTAAAGACAAATACTAGTGGGCCTAGTATAAAGCCCTTGGGGACCCCGGTCAACTAAAGTATATAGGGTTTGAGTGGTTAAAACTCTATGAAAAACTAGTTTCTGCCTTTCCTCATCCACAACACACTACAGCCCCTGCCAAAATGCCCCCTTTATAGGAAACCCCAGATAGGCATGCTGTGATTGATGGCCACTAGCATCTCTATTCATGGTCTGTAGCCCTTCCCTTTAATCTGAGAGAGGAGAGGAGAGGAGAGGAGAGGAGAGGAGAGGAGAGGAGAGGAGAGGAGAGGAGCGGAGCAGTGGTGTAAAGTAACTAAGTACATGTACTCAACTACTGTACTTAAGTACACTTTTGAGGTACTTTTACTTTACTGGAGTATTTCCAATTGTCTATACTTTTACTTCTACATGCTTTTTGTGTCCCAGGGGCTTTGCTTTATTTTGGTGGTGAGCGATATGTGAACCCAGGTTTTATTTTCTCCTTTATGTTATTCACTGTTTGTGGGTTTTCAACTTCTCTATGGTTCTGCCCTCCATCTCCTGCTGTCAGCATTCCTGTCTGTCTCTCTGTCTGTCTACATCTCAGAGGCAAATATTTTACTTTTACTCCACTGCAATTATTTGAAAACTTTAGCTACTACTAGTTACTTTGCAGATATACATGATTACACTATAAAACATACATTAACCACTTTAGCCCTATTTTATACCTACGTTATTTGAAAATAGCCGATCTACAAGCTCAAAACGTGTCGCACCGCCATGCATTGTGAGCTTGCAATTTTCAAACACTTTTGTACTTTTACTTTTGGTACTTTAAGTACATTTTGATACCAATACTTTTGTACTTTTACTCAAGTAAATTTTGAATTCCGGACTTTTACTTGTTATATAGTACTTCTACATTGCAGTATTGATACTTTTACATAAGTCAAACATTTGAGTACTTTTTCCACCACTGGAGAGGAGAGGAGAGGAGAGGAGAGGAGAGGAGAGGAGAGGAGAGGAGAGGAGAGGAGAGGAGAGGAGAGGAGAGGAGAGGAAAGGAGAGGAGAGGGGATGGGTGAAAAACTATTCTGAGAATCCCCCGCTGACCTCAGGTTTCTGGGAGTGCGGCTTCGACACATGTTGATGAAAGGCATAGTTTTACCTTCTCCCCCTGGACTCTCAAAAGGTCTGTGTTTTTTTTTTAAGGGGCACTTTATAAAGGCCCGGCACACTCTAATGGGCTCTGGTGTGTATAACGTAGACCATTTGACCAGATAAGACTTATCTCGTTTCCTGACATAAAAGGAGAGACGGAGAGATTTGTTGAAGAAAGAGAGACAGAGACAGAACGAGAGAGTGGCAAAGAGAAAGAAGACAGACAGATGCAGGCAGGCAGGCAGGCAGGCAGGCAGGCAGACAGACAGACAGACAGACAGACAGACAGACAGACAGACAGACAGACAGACAGACAGTTGGATATGTGCATTAAGCATATTTCACTGACAACAAACAGCTGGCGGTCTCGACCACAAAAATCCCCAGAGTGGACGTGTGCGTGCGTGCGTGCGTGCGTGCGTGCGTGCGTGCGTGCGTGCGTGCGTGCGTGCGTGCGTGCGTGCGTGCGCGTGTGTGTGTGTGTGTGTTATATCCATATTAAACAGACAAAATTCCTTGTGTTTTGACCCGGTCCTTCTCTGTGTTCCTACATTTGCCGTGGTGCATTTTGTGGGCAGGCGCCAGCCTGGCACGCCCATACAGTCTATGGTCTGTTACCAAAAAACAGGGTTCATATTTTCTGACATGAACACCACTGTTTTGCCAGTAAACACGACGAACGAGGCCAACGGCGCGATCCATCGTGGGTTGAAGTTTAGTCGTTTTCACACATTCACGGATTGTAAACTTGAAGCTCCGTTTCATGTCTGCTAATGAAACAAGAGCCCTTTACAACAAATATACAGAGATAATATTTCTGTTACACATTCACTCTGTATTCATTGATACACAAATGTAACCAAACCAATTTGCACACACTTCACATTAAAGAGAAATCCCAATGTTCTGTTGTGAGTTCATATAGTGCCGGAAAATAATATCCTATGTGTTCTGTGCAAGGCAGGAATTTCAGGGAGGCCACGAAGGCCATGGCCGTTGCTGCCCCTCAGTTTGGCCATGTGCCCCTCAAAGAAATAGCATGCCCTGAGAAAAAAAGAAAATGGACAACACAAAAGGCCAAGTGGCCTTGCCCCTAAAATGACGAAATTCCAGGCCTGGTTCTGTGTATACAGAACAAACTCCTTGACGTAATTGTTTTTCTATTTAGTATTTTATTAGTGATCGCTGGTCCCGAGACAGACTAAGCGAGTACATCCCATCCCATCACGATCACTGACCTCGACTGTGCAGTTGACCTTGCCCTAGTCTCTGACACAGCAGAGAAAGGAAGGGAACTACTACATGGCAGTGGAAATGGAGTGCAGGAAAATCGGCCTCACGCTCAATGCCAAGAAAACCAAAGTAATGGCATTTTAACACGGAGGACAAAAGCATCGCTACCGCCAACGGGACGGAGCTTGAGGCAGTCAAGGACTTCAAATATCTCTGAGCCTGGATTTCCTTGACAGAACAGAATCTGAAAGTCCGGAGTGCACTTGCGTGGAATGCCTCGTATCGAGGAGATTGTGGAAATCTGATATGGGAGATGACCTCAAGAGGCGGCTGTTCATGGCTACAGTGGAGCTAGTATTGCTGTATGGGGTCGAGACATGGACGCTCCACAGCACAGCAGGAAAAGGCCCTGGATGGCGTCTACACAAGAATGCTACGAATGGCGCTTGGTGTAACATAGTTGGACCTAGAAACGTAGACCTCTGCGGAGGCCTCCTGTGGGTCAGTGTTGATTTTGTCGACTGAAACCATGACGAAATATGTTCGTCGACTACCTTTTTTTCACTGACGAAAACTAAATAAAGACTTAATAAAAACTAGGCTACGATGACTAAAACTAAGACTAAATATATTGTAAAAACTAGACTGAAATGTTAGTGAGGGACGAGTGGAGAAGAGATCCAGTAGAACTAAGACAAGTCATTTTATGTTTGGTTGCGCTGGGGTTTTGCGCTCTGAAAATAGCAGATCTATAAGCTCACAACGTGTCGCGCTGCGACGCGTTGTGAGCTTGTAGATCTGCTATTTTCAGCATGCGATCAAGTCAATCAATCAAGCCAAATACATATAATTTGGGGTATGATGATTTTACCCATCAAAATATGTTGTTCCAGGGTACCCCCCACCCTCCTCTCCAGAAGCGAAGATTTGAGTTAAAAATGTTGTTTTAAGAAAATAAAAAATGTATTCAAAGATTTGCACATCAATGTTCAAGATTATTTTCAAAAATAGCAGATCTACAAGCTCATAGCGCGGCACTCGGTGTCGCGCCGTGAGCTTGTAGATCTGCTATTTTTGAATAGCCAAAGTCTAAAACAATGGTTATACTGTAGCTAAAATCTAAAAAGACACGGATGCGTTCCCAGATTGAATGGGTTAAGGCCCAAAGCTTAGGCTCAGAGCCACAGTGATGGCGGATCTGAGAAGATGTGATTTTTTTTTTTTTTAAATCCGTAGTGCTGGAGAGAAAAGAGAAGGAATAGCGAAAGAGAGAGAGAGATCTGACCCAGAGAAAAGATGATGGAGGAGGAAAACACTGGGAGATGAAGGCACACACACACACACACACACGCACACGCACATGCACACGCACACGCACACACGAGAGACGGGGTTGTTGCCACAAGGCTTTGATCAGGAGAGAGGGAGGGAGAGAGAGAGATGAGGGGGGGGGGGCACAAAGAAGAGAAGGGGAGAAAGAGAGATTGATAGAGAAGGAAAGAACAAAAGAGAGGTAAGATAGGAGGGACGTATGGGAAGAATGGAAAAAGTGGGGGGAGGGAGGCTGTGTACAGAAAGAAGGTCAAATGTTGAAGGATGAAAGGATGGAAAGTTTATTGGTGGAGAGAGAGAGAGAGAGAGAGAGAGAGAGAGAGAGAGAGAGAGAGAGAGAGAGAGAGAGAGAGAGAGAGAGAGAGAGAGAGAGAGAGAGAGAGAGAGAGAGAGAGAGAGAGAGAGAGAGAGAGAGAGAGAGAGAGAGAGAG
Organism: Gymnoscopelus braueri; assembly: GCF_963280865.1. Taxonomy (NCBI): domain Eukaryota; kingdom Metazoa; phylum Chordata; class Actinopteri; order Myctophiformes; family Myctophidae; genus Gymnoscopelus; species Gymnoscopelus braueri. The sequence goes on along the minus strand of NC_137617.1, from coordinate 7,254,636 downwards.
AGAGAGATCATCTTACTGCAGAACTAACTTTAGAAGAGGCCAAACGTCTACCGCTCCTTCGAGACAGAATCCCCCGCTTTGCCAGGGGAGATATTGCGCTCATGAGCATCAGGCAGTACTACTTGAAACCTCCAAATACACCTGCTGTCATAACAGTGTTTTTCTGTCTTCGACTTAAGTGTTTACATGACCACTTCTATAACCCCAGTATTGCTTCTGTCTCTCCCTTCTGTCTTTCTCTCTCACTCTCTTTCTCTACTTTGCCCTTTTTCTGCCATCTGCCAGTCTCATCCTCTTCTTGTCTCTCTTTCCTCTCTTCTCTTCCCATGTTTCCATATCTCTCTCTCTCTCTCTCTCTCTCTCTCTCTCTCTCTCTCTCTCTCTCTCTCTCTCTCTCTCGCTGTGACCTGTTGAACTTGTATTTTTCCATAAAAAGCCCTTGGTGCGGGGGTTGGGGTGTGTTACTGTTGGAGCTGATCTCTCAGGTCTGAATGAGTGGCTTGTGAGAGCAGCTGAACGCAGAGTTAAGGCTGACTGATGTTAACGCTGCGTTGACAGACACCAAGGCCACCGAGCACTATGGAAATATCAACAGTCAGGAACGGTGCTTCTAAAGCAGAGTCAACGAGTTGAAGCGACTTTTGTCGAAACTAAAAGTTTCCATTTTAGACAGGATTATAGTTTATATGCTTTTTCCTGAGCAAGTTACAGAGTCAAAGCATGCAGGAACGGTTTGAGTGTTCTGCAGCCCAGAGAGTGAGGCGATATAATCATACTTGAAAGACTGTAGGAAAGCTGAGAGGGAGACAAGGTAGGAGAGACAGACGGTAGGAAAGCTGAGAGGAAGACCGTGTAGGAGAGACAGACAGCAGGAAAGCTGAGAGGGAGACAGTGTAGGAGAGACAGACAGCAGGAAAGCTGAGAGGGAGATTGTGTAAGAAAGACAGACAGTAGGAAAGCTAAGAGGGAGACGTGTAGGAGAGACAGACAGTCGGAAAGCTGAGAGGAGGACTGTGTAGGAGAGACAGACAGTAGAAAAGGTAAGAGGACGACTGTGTAGGAGAGACAGACAGCAGGAAAGCTGAGAGGGAGACAGTGTAGGAGAGACAGACGGTAGGAAAGCTGAGAGTAAGACTGTGTAGTAGAGACAGACAGCAGGAAAGCTGAGAGGGAGACAGTGTAGGAGAGACAGACGGTAGGAAAGCTGAGAGGAAGACTGTGTAGTAGAGACAGACAGCAGGAAAGCTGAGAGGGAGACAGTGTAGGAGAGACAGACAAGCTGAGAGGGAGACGGTGTAGGAGAGACAGACAAGCTGAGAGGGAGACGGTGTAGGAGAGACAGACAAGCTGAGAGGGAGACGGTGTAGGAGAGACAGACAGTAGGAAAGCTAAGAGGCACACTAATAACCTGATTACTGCGAATAATAAAATGATGATAATACATTGATTGAAGCATTCACATGGATAGCATTAGTGTACAGTAATGACCCAGATTTACTTATTTTACACAATAGTCATGTTTCTGTTAATCTCTTGTAAAGTTGTTAAGCAAGGGATAATTGACGGAGAGCCGGTAGGAGATGGAGGGATTTAATCCCGCTTTAATCCTGCTTATTCCACAGCTACTTAATGCATAAATTAATACATTTACCCAAAAGTAACAACAAAACAGAGTATTCCATTCATTAATGCCAGGTGCGGCTGTCCGTCCAGTGCAACGCATCGCCTCGGAAAACTACAGGAAGTGTTCAAATATAATACATTTTACTGCATTGTCTATTTCTCGCTTCAGATGTTTTCAAAAACATTCTTGAGAGCAATGTTTAGCTGTAAATGACATTGTGTGTTTGTTTACATGGCATGTCATGTTTGATGTTTGATTGGCTGTCATGTTTGATGTGGCACAAAATCAAGCAGTGCAGCAGGTGCTCTGAGTCTTTGATTAGACAGCGTTCTGTTATTGAGCTCAGCGGTCATTATCCAGAAATAACACATCAGAATCAAGCATTCAACCAAGCTGTGTAATAATAGTTAATTATGTCAGGTGTTGTTAACCATCTTAATGAGGTTTTGCTGACCCAATTGAGACCTTATCCCGATTTTGTAAACCACTTTTAACCATTTACCGTTTACATGAAATGGTGTTCGGAATGTACGCACGATGACGCAAAACAATGCATGTCAGGCACACTCTACACACTTATGTTTATGTGGTCTCCTCACATCAGAGCTATTTTCAAATATCCTATCCTAAAATAGGGCTAAAGTGGTTAATGTATGTTTTATAATGTAATAATTTATATCCGTAAAGTAACTAGTAACTAAAGTTTTCAAATAATTGTAGTGAAGTAAAAGTACAATATTTGCCTCTGAGATGTGGAGTAGAAGTAAAAGTACTGAAAATTGGAAATACTCCAGTAAAGTAAAAATACCTTAAAATTGTACTTAAGTACAGTAGAGTAGTACATGTGCTTTGTTACTTTACACCACTGCTGACTCTCCGAACTATACTATATTGTTAAGAAAGCCTGTCCGAACTCCGACGTTGGATGGAGTAGGCTATGCATTGTGCTTTTAGTGTGCATTGTAAACTGCTGTATTGTATTGTCTCTCAAGTCTAAACCGGTTCCCAATTAGAACGGCAGAGCGCAGCTGGAGTGCTCTAAGCTGTTATGAATACAGTACATATGACATTAAAACTTGGTTAAATGCCATCTAGCACTGGGAGGTGGTGCTGCTTGGATCAAAATGAAACACTCTTGTTTAACCCATTAAGACCGGGAAAGAATCTGTGTCACTTTTAGATTTCTTTGGGCTATTCAAAAATAGCAGATCCAAGATACATAATTTTGGGGGTCCTTGACATGAAAAGGTTTGAAAACGTACTTATCAGTAACATACGTTTTTCAGAAAGACATTTTGTAGAATCCCCAGAAGCAAAGATTTGAGTTACAAATGTTTGCTTTGAAAAATATACTGTACATATTCATAGAATTGCAAAAAAATTCACGATAAAAATAGCAGATCTACAAGTTGCTTGTATATCTGCTGTTTTCTAATGGCCCAAAGAAATCTAGAAATGACACAGACGCATTCCCGGTCTAAATGGGTTAAAACCACATCACTCATATTCCCTTGGTATTGAAATGTAGAGAGCCACTGGTACTGGTGCTGGATGCATTGAGGGCTGACTAGTGGCGGCCAGGCGGCCATGGGTCATATAGCAGTGCCATGTGTTGGAAGGGTTTTCACATCACCTTATAATCTTCCTCTCTAAGCCATTCTTCTGAGCCACGTTACTGTACCGTACAGTATATATGAGATCTACAGCAGAGGAATGTGGACTTGGATATGGCTCATAAAACCAGCTAATGTATGGCAGGCTTCTCTTTGCTCTGTGTGCGTGTGTGCGTGTGTGTGTGTGTGTGTGTGTGTGTATGTGTGTGGGGGTGTGTGTGTGTGTGTGTGTATGCGCGCGAGTGTGCGTGCGTGCGAGCAAGATTCCCAAGATTCAGGTTAGGCATTTGGAGCAGAGGTTAGATTTAAGGGTTAGGGTTGGGAGTTATGCCCGATTTATACTTGGTTGTGAGCTGGCGTCGTGCACTGAAACTAGTTGATCTCCAAGCTCACAACACTGTCGAAACGTGACGCGATGTGAGCTTGTAGATCGGCTATTTTCGGCTTTAGGCTTAAGGATAAAAAAAGTACCAAAATTGTATAGTAATACAAAGTATAGTCAGTATAGGAATACAAATGTGCGTGTGCGTGTGTGTGTGTGTGTGTGTGTGTGTGTGCGTGCATGCGTCAATGTATCTGAGGCCAGAGAATGTGCTCCAAGACACACAAACAGCTCTTCACATAGAAAGCACAACACTTATCCTCGTAAAGACAGAGCCCCCTGAGGGTCATCTGAGAACCAATTAAAAGTCTTCTCCTTGTAAAGTAAAACTCCCTCCACAACCATTATAGTGTATTGTAGTTCATACCCTGCTTGTATGTACTCTGTAGCCGTGGTTCTCAAAGTAGGGCCCAGGGACCCTCAGTGTTCCTTGAGGGGGTTTCAAATGGACCTTTACTGGTCTGTAACTCTGAGAGTGTGCAAATGGAACCAAATGCATTTGATTCCATTTGCGCACTCTCAGAGTTATGGGGGTCCTTGAAATGTTGAAGTTTGAGGACCACTTCTCCATAGCGTGGTTAGACTGGAGTCCAACCACTACAGTATCCATATACCGTGCATTATCCTCAAGGTCAGAGTGTAAAAATGGACTGTGGGAGATGGTAAAATGAACCCTGTGGACTTTGCTGTGCTCAAAGAGTACAAATGGAGATAGGTACTTACTTTCCTATTTCGTCGATGACAGGAGCTGGACACAGTAAGAATGTGTCTTCTATACCTGCAGGCTTTTCATCTGTGAGAGAGAAGAAAACACTTTGAGATACAGACATTCTCCAAACACACCATTTAATCACTTACTATTCCATTTTTATTAACCTGTGTATCAATGTACTTTTTTGATTCCTATTCCAACTATATTTTCTGATACAGCTTTGCCAACAAAGTAAATTCATAACAGCAGTATCTTGCTTCTTTTTCCTATTCTGAACTCTTGTTTTAACTGGTTGTTGATGAGAGATTTTCTACAATACTGTTCTTTAAACTGACTATTCAAAAATCTAACAAACGGCAGTATGCTTTTGAAAATGGTTGTCAGATAATGTTGTACGGTAGTGATGCGCGGGCCGACCCGTAGCCCGCAGGTCCCGCGGGTTGAGCCGCAGGTCCCGCGGGCGGACGGGTTATAGATTACGACGCAATTATCGCGGGGCGGGTGAAGCGGGTCAACCCACGGAAGAAAAAAACCCAACAAAACACACACTCTCTCTCGCGAGCGTGTGCTCTCTCTCTCTCTCCCTCCCTCTCTCTCTCTCTGGAAAGCAATTGAATGGTTGCTTCTGTGTTCTTAGTTTTTTTTTTTACCCAGGACGGGCTGGGTCGTTGATTTATATTCATTTTTGCGGGACGAGTTGGGGCAGGTTGGACTCCCGTGCGGGGCAGGTTATGAAAAAACCTGACCCAACGCACCACTATTGTACGGTATATTCTAGTATGGTCAAGTGTCATTGCATTCCACAGTGTCATTGCATTCCACAGTTTAAATGTAAGTCGTACTCACTGATGGTGATGGTGTCGTTCACTTTGAAGCTGCAGAGAACCTGGTCGATGTTCCTGGCGTGGAGAAAACCGTTTCCTCTCACCACCACCTGGAACGACTCTGGAACACAAACACATTACATTGTGTGAGTGTGTGTAGACACTTCACAGATGCTACGTGCAACCAGTGCCACTAATGAATAAGACAGTGTTTTTTACTGCTTATACTTTAGCAGCTCCGTAGGTGTGATGAGCAGAATGAATGTGGTGTGATTTTAGGTGCTATTTTAACCTCATTAACCCTGGCATCACTAGAATAAAGTAGGTCTTAAAGGGGCATGACTCTCCTCCGCGTTATCAGTGCCCATACCCTAGGTGGGGTTGGTGAAAGGGCCTTTCTATGTGGAGTTTGTATGTTCTCCCCGTGTCTCCTAGTGTAGGTACCCTCACAAAAACATGCAGTAATCCTGGTCTCTATACTGCCTCCCCCTGGCCAGCCGGGGCACCTGATGGAGGGGAAAGGAACTGGTTGGAATAACGTGTTCCTTCCACGCGCTACGTCTAACCAGGGAAACTCCCCCCTGTCAGGTGACAAGAAGCGGCTTGCTAGCTCTCATGCATTGAAGGAGGCACGAGCTCGGCTCTAGGCTCTCCCTAGGCTGGCAGAGGGAGTGTAGCGCCCAGGATTACTTAGACAATTGGCACTGGGTGAAAAAATGGGTTACAAATTTGTGGGATAAAAATGTAAATTTAAAGGGGCATGACATCTTAGTCCTAGGCTGATTTAGTCAACAGCATTGTCAGTGCACACTGACACACCTACATCGACCCCACTCATTACTAATATCATTAGCTGCAACTGTGTTGCTTACATCACAGTGTTCTACAAGGTCAATCTTATGCAGCCTGCCATGTTTTACCCTGCTGTAGTTTTTAACCTGAACTGGAAAACAAACTAGGGATTCATGCCCCTTTAAATGGCTAAGTTCATCATGTTTGTTTGGTAACCTTTTTATACAAGGTGCATACTTATACATATTATGTATAAGTATGCACCTTGTATAAAAAGGTTACCAAACAAACACGCTGTGGTCTGACGTGTATTAAGTGCATTATCAAGAATGTGTCACTTCACTTCCACTTTAATTAACTCTCATCATTAATCACAGATCGTCTCCATTCATCTCCACCCCTGACAGTCTCAGTCTCTGTGTCTCTGTGTCTCTGTGTGTGTGTGTGTGTGTGTGTGTGTGTGTGTGTGTGTGTGTGTGTGTGTGTGTGTGTGTGTGTGTGTGTGTGTGTGTGTGTGTGTGTGTGTGTGTGTGTGTGTGTGTGTGTGTGTGTGTGTGTGTGTGTTCCCAATGCGATACCAAAATAATCCTCCAAATTGGTCCTTTCCATTTGCTGAGCCATTCAATTTAAAGAGACCATTTAGAGGCCCATTATCCCCACCACAGTATCCACCAATCCCCATGGGTTTTCCATTAACTGATCCAGTCGCCCATATAAGGTTGTCTTCCTGTCTGGGATTGTCGTTATATTGGGAGAGGTACTGTGAGGGGGATAACCCGGTAATGAAATGAGCACAGCACTCTCGGAATTATGAGAGTCTCTATTGATCCGAACGGTGCAGATGTGTCCATCCGTGTGCGTGTGCATGTGCGCGTGTGTCTGTGTACTTTTACTATAGGCTACTTGTGCGGGCCGAATGTCCCGGCAAGCATAGTAGAATGTGAGAAATAGACATGAGGACAATTTTCCTGGTCCTCACAGGAGCAATGATTGTTTTATGATGAATAAAAAATGTTTCAGAGTTATACTTACAAGTAGGAAAATATTCAGGTTGGGGTTAAGGCATTCCGGGTTAGGGTTTAGAGTTATATATATACTTAGCTGTGCACGCGGCATTGATGAGCACCGAAAATTTGCCGATCTACAAGCTCACAACACTCACAAAGCTTTGTGAGCTCCCATTCCACTTTATTAGCGATTATTCTATGGATTACTTTAATTATTTGATTAATCAAATAATTTTATTAATCAAATAATTGAGAAGCACTGTTTTTAAAAATATGTTTTTTTTATATAGCATTGCGTTGTCAATGCTGTGTGTGTGTGTGTGTGCGTGTGCGTGTGCGCACGTGCACGTGCACGTGCACGCGTGTGTGTGTGTGTGTGCGCGTGTGTTACCCACCTCCTGCACACACACTGCCGGGCTCGGCCGCCAAAATCTCGATGCAGGACTTTTTGATGATCTGCAGAGAAGATGGGAAAAGATATGGATGAAGTCATGCAGTATCATGTGAGCAGCACTCATGTAGAACTCATGTCATTTGACAAAGTCCTCAAAACAAAATATGGACTCTTACGAATTCTAATGGGACATACTGTGAATGAACCGACCGTCCATCAACCAGCATGTCAGAAGCATCAACAGTCTAGGGTTTTTCTTACGTTGAAATGTCTTCCTTATACTGACACAGCAAACTTGATCTATAGTGCACCATTCTATTGCTTTTGTATTCCCACTCCACTCGATACAAACCCTTACTTTTCCATATGGCATGCAAATCAATGGCCTGTGCTGTCCGCACTCTGAATGTGTGTTCTGTCCGCTGCAGAGAAAACATTATTCTCTGCGTTTCTGTTTGACTTTGACAACTTCTAGGAAAGTGTGGACAGCAGGTCATAAATCAGCAATCTCCCTATACCTTACAGTGCATTGAATATAAGGGCTCTGTGAAATACAGCACAGATGTAGCTGTTGTTTCACTCTATCTTTTGTTTTAAACTTCAGCTGTTACTTCTGCTTCGGCTTCCCAAGAGGGAACTGATTTCAAAGATCTGGTTTGTGTTCACTTCTCTGCCTTCAGGACTGTGCAAGAAACGGTCTGATATAGGTCTGGTTGTTTGGGATACGACAGGTCTCGTGTTTTATAATGTTACAGTACAAATGCATACAATAGCAGATGTATAAGCGATGCAGGTATCTATGCATGATGAATGGAAGATGAATGGAATCCTTTCTAATACAAGATAAAGGAAGGATGAATGCATGTAAGGGTTTTACAGAATGGGTAGAGCAATAACAAGTATTTAAAGGACAAGACCACTTTGGTAGAGGTTTGGGTTGTGTTTTTACCTTGCCATGATGTAACTCCAAAGGTGGACAAGAAATCAAAAATAATTTCTCCATTGACTAGAAATTGATCATTCAAAATATGATCCTCATTGACTTACATTGTACGGAAAGACCACTCTGAACGAACAGAAACAAAGCTGATTCTGACAATAGAACATCACCAAAACCAGTACTGTTTTTTTTTTTAAATAAAAATGTCAACTTCCTATTTATTTTACTATTTGAAGTTTGGGATCCAGATCCACTGATCCAGTCCGGGTTTTCTTCCTAATAAAAATAGCCAAATCAATTAGAAGTTGACATTTTTATAAATACAAAAAAACATTGTGATGTTCTATATAGTCTGAATCAGCTTTGTTTGAGTTCGTATACAGGCTAAAAGAGCTCCTCCTGAGCCTCTTCACTGTACAAAGTAAGTCAATTATCAATTTCTATTCAATGGAGAAATTATTTTTGATTTCTCACCCACCTTTGGAGTTACATCATGGCAAGGTAACTCACAACCCAAACCTCTACCAAAGTGGTTTTGCCCTTTAACTAACTTCAACTCTAAGCCTATAGCCCTCGCATACGTCGTCTCTGGAACAGTGGTTCTCAAAGTGGTGTCCGGGGACCCCCAGGGGTCCTTGAGGGGGTTCCAGGAGGTCGCCAGCTAAATGATTGATAACTCTTGAGAGTGTACAAATGTACACTCTCAGGAGTTAGAGGGTCCGTGGCCTAATGCAGAGCAAACTGGGGGTCCTTGAAATGAAAAGGTTAAAGAGAACCTCTGCTCTAGAATGCTAGGTCTGTTTCCTGCCACGGTCCAGCAGTTTATTTACCGAGTCGATGACTCCCTGGAGAGAATGGAAACCTCCCAGCACGGGGAATACGTGCTCGATGGTGTCTGCGATGGTGGCCAGCTATAGTGGAGGAAAAGATATGTGGGGGAAGAGGGAGAGACGGAGAGAGATTATATAGAGTATACAAAAACATATGACAAATAGTAAAAATCACAGATTTACAAGCTCACAATGTGTCATGTCACAATGCGTTGTGAGCTTGTAGATATGCTGCTTTTGCTATTTTAGGATAAAAAAAAAATCCAAATTTGGACAAATAGGGACGCCAGGTTAATGTGGCTAACATACATTTTTAATATCAAACATTATCAACATTTCCCAAAAGGAAAGGCATGTATTTAATTCAGTCTGACCACAAAGGCAGGGATAAAACATATCCCCACTGGCCATGGAAATGAATGACATGAGGGGAGGATATCAAACATCATGGGATTCCCTGTCTAACCCTGGAGAGAGACAATCAACTAATAGCCAACTGCGGGTCAATTTCCAATCAAGCTAACAGGCCATGAACCACTGAAAGAACATCTCTGTGTCTGGTATGTATCACAGGCAGCGCTGGACCATTGTACTCGAGTCAGAGTATATCGATACTCCCGGTCAAATGTTACTCAACTACAATACAAGTGAAAGTTGCTCAAATTTGTACTTGGGTTGAAGAACTGGAGTACTTCAAAACTACTTTTCAAGTACGAAAAAAACACAAATCGCTTGAATATGGAGATAAGAGGTTTCTTCCCGACAACAGCGATATACTTGAGCGCAGTATACTCAAGTAAATGTACTTGGGTACTGTCCACCACTGATTAAATCCAACCCTGTAGTCAATTTGCAATCAACCTTGAACCATTCAATCCGGAACGCATCTGTGTCATTTCAAGATTTCTTTGGCTATTAAAAAATAGCAGATATACAAGCTCATAGCACGGCACCGAGTGCCGCGCTATGAGCTTGTAGATCTGCTATTTTTGAAAAATAAATCGTGAAAATGTGTGCAAATCTTTGAATATATATGCATTTTTTACTCAAATCTTTGCTTCTGGTGGGGGTCCCTGGAACAAATATTCAAGGATCCCCCCCCCCCAACACAATATGCGTTCCTGGATTGAATGGGTTAACAGGCCATGAAGCACTGACAGAACATCTCCTGCTTTGCCCTCGTCAGCTACAAGGTAATTGTTTGCATATCGTCGTCGCTGTCCGGGCAGAGACCTTGCATGTCCAAAACCTTCCTTTTCAGGAAAGAGCCCGTGTTCCAATGGATCGAATGTAGCTATTATTTACTCTATTATTAATATTTATAAAACCCACAGACTTAACCGTCACTTTCACTTAAAAAATTGCTGATCTACGTTGTGAGCTTGTACATCAGCTATTTCGCGACTTTTGTGAGACACTCAGTGGTGGAAAAAGTACCCGCCTGTTTTACTTAAAGGTAGGGTGATTTGCAATTATTCAAATAATTGCAAAATGGGTCTATGTTCTGATAGTACTCATTACTATAGAGTGTCCTGTCCATATAAGGAGTCTCTCATGTCTCTCCAGCTCTAAATTAAACAGAAAATGCATTTTCAGTGCTCTCTCCTGATTGGCTCAAATGTTGTCACCTACCGGAAAATGTACTATATTGTGTTTACTAAAGAGCTGGAGAGACCCCTGTGACTGAACAAACGCTCTGTAGCAATGATTACTATCACAATATAGTAGGCTACTTTAACCTTTTTAACAAAAAAAATATATTTACAAAGAAATATCACTTACCCTACCTTTAAGTAAAAGTATCAATACCGCAATGTGTTCAAAATGTTACTTGAGTAAAAGTACAAAAGTATTGGCATCAAAATATACTTTAAGTACCAAAAGTAAAAGTACTAAGTACTGTTTGAAAATAACAGATCTACAAGCTCACAACGCGTCGTGATGCGACGCGTTGTGAGCTTGTAGATCTGCTATTTTCAAATAGCCTATGTACAAAATAGGGCTAAAGTGGTTAATGTATGTTTCATTATATCATAATAATTTATATCTGAAAAGTAACTAGTAACTAAAGCTGTCAAATAATTGTAGTGGAGTAAAAGTACTATATTTGCCTCTGAGATGTAGTGGAGTAGAAGTAAAAGTACTGAAAACTGGAAATACTCAAGTAAAGTGAAAAAATATGTTAAAAGTGTACTTAAGTACAGTACTTGAGTAAATGTACTTAGTTACTTTACACCACTGGACACTGTAGTATGAAGTAAGAGGGCATTAATTGACGAAGAAACGTAAAAAGTCGAAATATGGAGATACAAGGTTTACTGCAAAGGATGTTATATAGGCCTACTCCTTATTACTCAAATTACGGCTATTTCTCCTGTCCAGTCTGGCACGAAAAAAGGGCAGCCACAGAAAACCCATGGGGTAACTTTGGGTTAACAGAGTTTCTGGATTTGTTTTCCAAGAACGTTTGAATTATGGGTTAGCAAAACAGTGCCGGGTCACCGGATATCCATTACTATGCTGTGTAGTTGTGGTCAAAAAGTCATTTGGTATTGGGGTCTCTCTCCAGAGTCTTGTGTATGTGTAGTATTTCAATTATACTCAGTGTTTCTGTGGATTACATGTTAACCCTTTAAGACCTGGAACGCATCTGTGTCACTTTAGGTTTCTTTGGCTATTCAAAAATAGCAGATATACAAGCGGTGCCACGCTACGAGCTGGTAGATCTGCTATTTTTGAAAAATCTTGGGGGAAAAAAATGCGATTTTTTTCCAAAAACTTTTAGGATTTAGAATTTTTTAAAGAATCGCCTCAGGTCTTAATGGGTTAAAAAAAAAACTCAGTGCCAATCACTAGTACATGCTTGCCTATAATGGGTCTTTTTCCACTGCATGCTACCAAGGGGGCCTCTACCCGCCTTATTTGGTTTTCCATTATATGAAAGAACATGGTACGGTAATTTGTTAACCAGCTCAGTGGCCTTGTGGTTAGGGAGTCCGCCCTGACATTGGGAAGTTGGAGTTCGATCCCCTGGCCGGCCGCCGGGTCATACCAAAGACTATGAAAATGGGACCCAATGTCTCCCTGTTTGGCACTCAGCATCAACGGCTGGATTGGGGGGTAAGTCCCTGAGACATACTAGCGTTAGCCCTGCGTCATGTTTAGGGGATGTACTTGGACATCAAGCTGCCTCACGCTACAGAAACAGATAGGCTCCTGTCCTATGGGCAACATGGCTCTGCAAGGATTACTTATTGTTACTGTTTTGGTATCACCGACGTCAAAGTTCCAAGTGAGCTGAGGTGATACCAAAAGGTGACACTAAAACACTGCAGACTACTGATGAGTCAGAGAGTCAGAGATGTAGAATTATTTGCAGGATGGGACTTAATTTTATTGACCAGACCATATTTAATATGTATATATATATACAATTTAAACCAAAAATCCTCTCTCTCACACTTATGCTAGTGTGCCAGTGATTACCCTCCCCTGTGCCAATGTTGGCACCCGTGCCTAAGGTTGCCTACCCCTGCTTTAAACTAGCAGTTGTAAATGTGAAATGAATCAATATTGAGCCACTGCATGGTCTGTTTCTTGCCTAAAATGATATCAGAAACGGTCACAGGTGAAATAGAGATAATTTCCAGACAGCGTTAGCATTATATTAGTTTGAACTTGAGCATTGTTTATCACTCTTCAATACAAAGGGTTGGACATCGTACATTGCAGTGGGAAACGATTGAGTGGAGTCGAGTAGAGTTGATCCGGTACCATGCATTGGAAAAGCGACATAATGTGTAGTAGGTATAGAACCTCTGTCTAGTGTGTATTCAAATGCATAGCGAGTCTTCAGTGAAACACATCATAAACAACACCGACGAGTCAACGTTACCTGAGTCTCGTTGAAGTCCTTCACTCCAACACAGTAGACAATAGCTCCTAGTGACCTGGCTCTCTCTGCCTGTTTGAGGACGGACAAAACCACACATGAACACCACAAAGTCAATTGCCCTTTGTCTTCGAACGTACAGTATAGTTTGGCAGCATTTGTATGTTGTTTTATTCAGTCAAGTGAAATGTGAATGTGATTTAGATAGCATGTTGTGTAGACACATGCTATAGGTTATTTGTTTACCTGGTATCCTCTAGTTTGAAATGTACATAATTGTATTTAGATAGCATGTTGTTTAGACAGATGCTAGGTTCTTTGTTTGCCTGGTATCCTTTGTCTCTTTGAAGCCCTACACGATTCTCTCTGCACTCTATTGTGTGATTTTTAGTGTGTGATTGATGATTATTTACCTTGTTTATTGACAAGAGTTCAATAAACACTTGTAAGTTGCTCCGGAAATGAGCGTGGCTAAATGCATAAATTGTGAATTGTAATGGTAACTTATTATGTAGAGTGCCTGGCTCAAGGGTAGCTACTGACGGGAGTATGTCCCTAATATGCAAGTATTTTGGTGTGAGAGGAAACCCACATGATTGTGGGGAGAACTTGCAAAGTCCACACAAAAAGGCCCGAGTCGGGTTCAAACCCAAGATCTTCTTTCTGTGAATCATGTAATAAAATGGCCCGAATGTCCATGGTAATAAACTTGACGTGAACTTGACCTGAGCGTGGCTCAGTGTTCCTCACCTCCTGCTGTGCTGTGATGAGCTGGTGATCCTGCAACTCCCCGTCTGTCAGTGCAATGATTACACTGGCCGTGCCTGAGACACACACACACACACACACACACACACACACACACACACACACACACACACACACACACACACACACACACACACACACACACACACACATGCACACGCCACAGAGAGAGAGAGAACCTCAACATAGTTCAACTCGACCACAGATAAAAGTCTGACTGACAAAATAGTTTCATAGTTTCACGACTTCTTACCAAAGTTCTCGCGATGTATCTGCTCGTTTGCCTTCAAAAGAGAAGAAAATGTTTAGTTAGAGGCTTATGAATTACAGTGGTTTTACAGAATTACAGTGGTTTATTTGAATATTTGAATTTATTTACATAAATGAATTGTAAATAAATAAACATACAAACAAAACATACAGTACACCGTAAATCCTTAACGTTCATTTATCGCAGAAGAGTTGACAACCCATAAGGGTCCATTTGTGCACTCTTTGGAGTTAAATTAACACTGAGGATTTTACAGTGTATAATGTATAAATGCGGTCCTTAAATAATGAAGTCTAAACAGAATCTATCATTGATGAACAGAGATGAAGACCTACCCTCTCCAGTCCCAGGTTCATGAAGGTGTCTCCTCCTGGGATCTCTCTTTTCAAAGCGTTCAACCCTTTCCTGATATCCACTCTGTACAAAGAAAACACAGTAGGAAAAGCGTTGATAGGAAATAAACAGTAGGTAGGCAACGTGTTGAAAGAACCAATACAATGACTGAATGATGAAAACCTCTGGGGGCGCAGACAGAGATGCACAAACATCCCTTCCTATGCATCTCACTGAGTGGCAGATTATGTAATCCTGACTGTGACTGTGATTTTGATCGCACCGAACGTCGACGACGAAGTATGAATAAGGCATAAGGCTACAGGTGACTAGCCTGGGGTCCAGACTGCTTCGCTACGCCAGGCGGATTTCTTTTTCTCACTCGCTATACAGACTGCAAAGCCTCCTATGTCTATGCACAGCACGAGTGAAAACGACTCGTGGCTTCTGATTGGTCTTGTGGGGGGGGGGGACCAGTGTTGTCTCGAGTCACTTCCTGACTTGCTTACGTAATTGAAATACGAGTCAAATAGGAGGCTGGCCAGACTGATAAGCGAAGTGAGAGAGAAAAAAGCAGAACGTAGTGAATCAGGCTGGATACCAGGCTAACAGGTGACTGGATGTACAGATTTCCAAAAGGCACTCCAAGATGTTCCAGCCACTCAGCTCAGGGTGGGCTCGGAATGAACCGATGCATAGTATGTGGGATGAAGCCCCTGTCTCTGTTGATTTGTTTCACACATGAGAATGTGTCCAATATATCCTGCAACAGATGGCACTTTTCCTAAATATTATTCCTCAGACATATGCCTTGAGAAGCGCTGCCTACACAGGTGTTCTTTGTGGACAGTTTCCATGTGCTGAAGAAAAAATGACAAGCCATTCAAGTCTATTATGTTATAGTGGATGACATGCTCATTTCATCTTTCACATGGTCGTTAGAACAGGATCTACGGTATTAATGTACTTTATAGACCAAAAGACAAGTGACACGCATGAAGCGTAATTCATAGAATTCTCATGCTGTTTTATCATACAATATGGCATAAGGCCTCTGTCAACAGTAATGCTATGATGATGATGAGTAAGGCTATGATCATCTTTTAATGATAATCACCTGTTACTTGGTTACAATTTATGCATTTAGCAGACGCTCTTAATCCAGAGCGATTTACAGTAAACAAGGACAACACGAGGTAATACATCAAATGCATAGAAATTGTAATCTACTGTAGGAACATAGGTAAACCAGTCTAAACAGTAGAATATCCCAAAAATCTATAATCTGTACATTGACACCACTGTTTGCCACCAAGATGTCAGTGATGGAATACTACTGTATGAATTTATTTCAGACTTTTCACACAGATTGTGTTGCTACTACGATTGGTTACAGGGACAGGCCCAGCACGAGAACATGCTTTTTTTTTTTTTTGCCCACTATAGTTCTGTGCGGTTCGGTTCTCCAGATCCAGGGGAAGTGGGTTTTCTGGTTATAGATGTGACTGTCATGGGCGCTAAGGCATTTGTCAAACTTGCACGTTGTCAGCGGAACGCGCTCGACAAAACCCGCAACAGGGACGCCAGCTCAATGTCAACGCTGACGGGCTGTTTCGTTAGCGTCTGTGTGGAATTCTGGGTAATTTGTCAGACTCAAACTTGAGGTCCTTACACAGTAAAATCCTGGATTCATTGTTTTACTCGTGGGGTGTAGGCCTACACATCTAACCAAATGGACTCTTTGTGTTGACCACTTAAACCCTATACTGAATTCTTTGTCCAAGGTTTTATACAAGACCTTATTTTCTCTCTACACCAAATGTGTTGTGATCTGCTTGTACAGTAGATCTGCTATTTTTGCCAAATGTTTGAGCCAGAATAGGGAAGCTAGGGTTCATGTGGTTAATTTGAACATTCAGGATTTGACTGTGTATGTTGGGGGGTGACTTTATTTTTGGGGTTGCCTAGATCAGTGGTTCTTGAACTTTTTCATGTCAAGGACCCCCAAAATGAAATACATTTGGCCGCTGACCCCCATCTCAGATATTTTGTTCCAGGGACCCCCAGAAGCAAAGATTTGAGTTACAAATGTTCGCTTAAAAATATATATTCAAAGGTTTGCACAAAATTTCAAACTTTTCCAAAAATAGCCAAAGTACAAAAGGTTAAAGTGGTTCAAATTATTGTGACGCTATAATAACACATTTTGCTGGGGACCACCTGGAACCCCCTCAAGGACCCCTGGGCTGGCCAATGGCCTGGATAGGTTTGGATAGGTTTGTGCTCTGACTGTTGTCTCTGCCATGTCCGCATTTGTGACAGCATCTGTGATGTGTTTACCTGTTCTCTGTCAGTTTCATGATGACGGATGCTCTGGAGGAGAACGTGATGAAGGACATCCTCAACATGGGGCTGAAACAAACAAACAAACAAATAAATAAACAACAAGAACACATTATACCAGACTGGTCAACCATCCAGTTTATTTACAGTAGGTCTGGGCAGTATGGACAAAATCAAATATCACAAAATCAAATTTACTCAAGTACTGTATTTAAGTGCAATTTTGAGGTACTTTTACTCTACTGGAGTATTTCCAATTGTCTATACTTTTACTTCTACTCCACTACATCTCAGAGGCAAATATTGTACTTTTACTCCACTACAATTATCAGACAACTTTAGTTACTACCGTAATTTTCGCACTATAAGCCGCACCTGAGTATAAGCCGCAGCAGCTAAATTGAATGTTACTTTTCAGATATAAATTATTACATTATAAAACATACATTAACCACTTTAGCCCTATTTTATACCTAGGCTATTTGAAAATAGCCTTGTAGATCTGCTATTTTCAAACATTTTAGTACTTTTACTTTTGGTACTTTAAGTACATTTTGAAACCAATACTCTTGTACTTTTACTCAAGTACATTTTTTATTCCAGACTTTCACTTGTAACAGAGTACTTCTACGTTGCATAACTGATACTTTTACTTAAGTAAAACATTTGAGTACTGATATTGTGATGTTAGTGTGGGGATGACTATTGTTACTTTCACAAAATAATATACACAATGAGATATTTGATATAGATGTTCAGGGCAGCCTTATACACATTTTCAGGCAGCGAGGTAGCAGAGCACAACGCCACGCGTAGCTTGGTCAATCAAATCCAGATGTAATGTTTGTAACCCGTTTGTGACCGGATTTGGCCAATCAAATCCGGATGTTACGCCCACATGGCAATTCAGTAATACCTATATAACAACTAAGTGGGTAACGATAAATACTAGAATGCAGCCGTTAAAACTAAGAAAAGATCACACTTATGCTATATCACGATATTCTATTGAAAAGATATCTAGATATATAGTCTTATATTGATATAATATTGATACTGCATTGCCACAGTGTTATTTACTTATATTTGACTGGCATTTCAATAAATCTTCTTCCAACACAAATTACAACCTCAATTTTACCCATTTTACTTGAGACCTCAGACTCAGATGTTATTACTGCCTGACTTTTGGTTCAACCCAGTTGAACCAATGTGCAGAAACTGCAGAAATAGTGAAAATATTTTCCCTCTCCCAGAAGAAGTGTAGTAGTAGTAGTAGTAGTAGCATTTACTTTTTATTGATACTGTATGATATGAGCCATTAAACCTGGTCACTTTTGCGCACCATAAAATCCTGACTCTTAATTTAAAGCTGCAATCTGTAGCTTACTGTATCTTAATGAATAAAATGTTATTTTAGCCAATCTGTATGGTAGAGTATGTTAATACAATACAACTGAACTAATACATCAGTACGGTAGAGTTAATACAATATAGTACATCTGTATGGTAAATTACGTATTGCAGCTTTAACTCCATGTGTAAAAATGAAGCAGATTTGACTGTACAGTTGCAGTGAAATCCACAATAACAAAAACACCTGGCTTTTAGCACTCACATACCAGTGATAACTGCTTTACAGGGAAAGGGCTTGAATTGACTTGTATTTTGAAATTCCAGACAATGTGTTAACCAGTTGTACCGCAGCATCAACATTCTAGGGGGAACATTAACAAAAAAATATAAATCTTCAAGCCTACAACGTGTCGCAAAGCGACGCGTTGTAGGCTTGCAGATCAGCTATTTTTAGGGATTTGGTGTAGACTGAAGAAAATGTTCCAAGTTAAAAGCCAACTCAGGTTCAGTTTACGTTAAGTGGGTTGAGAGCAAGAGTTACATTTTCCAATTATAGGAATTGTTATTTTATTGGATTTGTCATTCTAAACCTGCTCTACTTTTCTTTACATATTTTCTTGGGTTGTTTTGTACACAGTCCATAAATAAATCCAGCAAGACAGTGAGTCACAGAGATGTGGATTTGTGGTGACTTGAGGTTTGAGTTTTGGCAGCCATGTTGTCCCCAGCCAGCTTGACAGTGACTATAAACCACTTGATATATAACTGTCATGCTTTAGATGTGGACCCAAAAAAAAGTTTGTTTTCTGGTGAAAATGAGAAATGATTTGGATACAGGCAAATAATTAAACACATTCACTTCAAAGATACAGGATTAGTGCTGCACATGCTGCGTAGTGCATGCGCACACACACACACACACACACACACACACACACACACACACACACACACACACACACACACACACACACACACACACACACACACACACACACACACACACACACACACACACAGTCACACACACACAAATGTATTTTCGAAAACCAAGCACACAAATTCATGCTTGAACATACACGCATGCAGCGTACACGCACACACGCACGCACGCACACACACACACACACACACACACACACACACACACACACACACACACACACACACACACACACACACACACACACACACACACACACACACACACACACACACACACACACACACAATGCTTGATCACACGAATGCATGATCACACATAAAAATGCATGCAAGCGGACTCTCTCCCTGTCTGTGTCTCTCTTTCTCTCTCTCTCTCTGTGAAGTTGAGAATGTGTCACATTGTTTGCGGAGCAGGGTATGTTTATGTTGATCTGTGCTGTTTGAAGCTCACACTTGTTTGGATGGAAACAGGGACTTTAAAGGCAGAATGTTGCAGGCTGGTTTCTCCACATGGACTTTGTGTCATGAAGATGCAGGTGCTGTTGTGGCTTTATAAACAAAACAATACCACCCACATCACATCACTTCAAATCCATGCCATCTGTTGTACATGAATATAGCTAGCAAAATGTTTCCTGGATAATATGTTTGTCATTGCTGTCAGTAGTTGATTAGATTTTTAGTTGTAATGGCTCCATTTGATTTGAATGTGTGAATTTATCATCTTTCTCGCATAAACAAGCACCAGACTGACAGAGCACTCTGGCAAAAACAGGTTTGATTGATGTGAACCGGCACTAAAATACCCATAATTCATAGTTGGTTTGTTTGGTGTTCTGGTAATCGTAATGTGAAGAATAGCAATGGTACTTGGTTCAATTCCCAGTAGGAGAAATACATGTTTTTAGATAAATTGTGAGTTACATTTTTCTCTCTCTGTAGCGTTTGAAGATTGTGGAAGAGAAACACATTTAGAGATGGTTTAGGTATGAGGTAAAGTAGAGATGGTTACGTTTTTACATTAGGTTAGAGAATTAGTCTGGAATGTGTCTGGGCCCTGGGTTCAATCCCGGGCACCGCCAACTCAGCATATGAGAAGCAGGGCTTGGGTAACTAAGTAGTGCGGTAGGTAAAGTAGCTGCATGGGAGCTGACGGTAGGTGTTGCGCTCCACCTCAGCAATCCATCTCCCAGGGGTCTAGCGTATTGAAAAGGGGATAGACTCCCTCGTTCTCGGGCCGATACCGACAATAAGCCACTTCGACTTATACCTACTTACTTACTTAACCCTAGTTATGGAGTGGTGTAGTTAAGATCAGGGTAAGGATCTATTTTTTTAATGATTTATTTATTGGCTTTTATGCCTTTATTGATAGGATAGGATAGTGGGCTGACAGGAAATGGGGAGAGAGATGCGGGGTGACATGCAGCAAAGGCTGTCGGGATTTGGGACTCAAACCCGCGATGCGCTGTCAGGCTGCTTTAGAGCTTACGTGCCTGGACCACTACGCCAGGGGTCCAGGCCCAGGGTAAGAATCTTGACAGGCTGTTAGCAATTGAGATTGTGTGACATCAAACTCCTAGATTTGGAACTTGTAGAATGTGTCTTGGAAGCTACATAGATATTTTTTAAAGGACGTTTGTGCAAATCATTCATCATTTACAGGTGAAATGGACTAAAGCCTCATATTATTTTCTTAAAATCCAATGTCACCGAAGACCAGCCAAATATGAATATTTTTACTTTGCTTCTATTTCCTCCGAAGAGAGACACAAGCAGCATCCAACTGTTTACAGTAGAGCCGGTCACATGCGGTACAGTCAGAGCATTAAGTCTGTTACACTGAGCGAGTTAGCATATGGCTAGCTGTGGCTCCAGGGACAGAGGATGCTGTTTTTTGACCAGAGTGAGTGATGTGCGTCAGGCCTGGGTTTCTCTTTAAGATCACCCCAGGGCTCCATGGAAGTTATAGGACCAGAGACTACTGTGGGTATTTACCTTCAGAAAAACATTCCCCACAATGGGAGGTTTAACGAATAGTCCAAGGATTTAGAGAGACGGTTCAACATGTTTGTTCAAATGTTGTTGTGAAGGATCTCTTACCTCTTGAACTTCATTGCTAGGTTCTCCACAAAGTAGTAGATTTCATCCCAGTGGTTCTTGACACTGCCAGACCTGAAAGACGGATGACAAAAAAATAATATATATTATTCATATAACCACTTTCAACCTGGAGTTTCTAATTTGGGCATGCTATCATAGGTAAAATGTTTCAAAAATATTCTAAAATAAAAAAATAAATAGCGATACATCGCAGTGCAACTCATTGTGAGCTTGTTCATCAACTATTCTCACACACTTTTGCGCGTCACTGTCGTGCGACAAAGCATAAAATAGGGCTTAAGTGGTTAAATATCTTAATTAACATTTGCCTACACATATTTATGTATAAAAAACAACATACTGAACACTGTAGGATGTTAACTTGTGTAAAGCCCCACTTTTCACAACACCACATAGTGACTTGCTAAACTCAGTAGCATCTCTTAAGAAGAATCATTTCAGTTAAAAGTCCAAGTTTTTCTTTCTTTTCTTTGAACTGGGGGCTTTAACAATATGTTCTACAGAAAAACATTAGGCTTTAGATTTTAGTCAGTAGGGCCAAAGTTAAGGCATTAAAATATGACATAACATTTTCATTAAATACAACTAACGAATAAAATGTAAAACAGAAGGCACTGGATAGCTATGAATGGATCATTACATTTTGCATTAATAGTGGGGCATTAACTTTCTGGGCATTAAATGTGGGGCATTAACCTGCGCATCGTTTTTTTTTACTGCAGGGATAATGTGGCACTTTCAGACAGAAATAATGATGGATAAGCAGGCATGTAGACAAGACACATCATTTTGACAACCATTGATCATGTATCCATTTGTAATGGATGCAAATGTAACCAAATGGACCCTTGGTTACATTTTGTGCACTCGGGAGTTAAATGAAATGTGTTGTACTTAGTATTTTGTGTAGCAAAGTGGTTCCCAAACTTTCATGGATCAGTTGAATATCTCGTGTTCGTGGCCCTATTTTGTTTAATATTAATGTTGTATTATCATAAAAAAATCATAGTTCTTTGCCAGTTATTTAGGGGTCCACTTGCAATAGCCTCGTGGCCCACCATTGGGCCCCGGCAAACAGGTTGCGAACCACTGGGGTAGTATTAAGCACCAGGGTGGGTGCAACCACAAATCAATAGGCTCTATGTACAGCAGCCATATTGGGAAAAACTGGGCCTCTTCCTTACTTCCTTCACAAGTCTTACCAATTATACTAATTAAGACTATGTTCCATTTAGTGTAGCACAGTGGTTCTCAAACTTTTTCATTTCAAGGACCCCCATAACACTTTCAGAGTTACACACCCGTAAGGGGCCATTTGGAACCCCGGCCCTCAAGGAACCATGAGGATACCTGGACCACACTTTGAGACCCACTGGTGTAGCAGAGTGTTTCCAGCGAGCCAACATGCACAATATTCAGCACCCTGACTCTGTTTGACCAGAATGGAACAGAGCCTATAATTAGTATAATTGGTGAGACCTGTGAAGCAAGAAGAGGCCCAATTTATGTCCAATATGGCTGCTGTGCGTAGCGCCTATTGGCCAGCTCTCTTCATTAAAGACCCAGACAGACAAACAGAGGGCTGTTGAGATGAAAGGACAGGAGGTTCTGGTGGTGTGATTGGGGGAGGAGGTGGGGTTAGCACCTCCTCTTGTCCCGGAGGGCTGAGGAAATGGATGCTGGCGCCCCCCAGGGGGGCCCCCGTCATTAAACTGGACGAAAATGAAAAGACTGCACTGCACGGCTGTCCCTAATGGACCTGCATTAATTTCCGCTGGGGGATATGGAGCACGCTCGTGCGTGTGTGTATGTCTCACGTGAGTCATATACAGCAGAATCGTGTCTCTGTGTGCTCACGGTTGTGAGAGACAGATTTATGTGTGTGTGTGTCTCAGTTTGTGTGCACACCATGCCTTCATTATGTGTGTGGTGGTGATCGTTAGCTATAATGAGCTAGCCAGAGACATGATGACACATGGGAAACGAGCGAACCGACTGACTGTGGTAAATCTTAAGCCTGCGTTAGCGTCTGAAGCTAGCTCAGAAGAACTGGACACCAATGACAGACAGAGATCATTTATTTGACAACCCCGGGCACACAAAATCCTCCCTGTTAATCCATTTGTAAGTCTGAGAGAGTTTGGCTGAGACACAAAGAGGGGGTGGGTGACACGTTTTGGTTCACCCACGGCGTGCCAACTTGGACTTGGGACGCATTTGTCGACGTAATCGGCCGTCGGCTGTTCGGCGGAGGCACTCACTCGTCTAGCGGCTCGCCCTCAAGGCCTCGCTGACGGCACGCCATGCCAGTGTTGTTCTCAAGTGATTTAAAACATCATGCATTTGCTGTAAAATCTTGCACATATGCAGCACGTTGAGTGAACCAAAACGAGTGCTCCCCAAAATGTTACTCCTTGGGAATGGCATACTGTATGCATTGACAGCATAGCGCTGAGCAAGTCGTATTCTTGAGGATTCTATTATAGCCGGTGTAATGGCAATTTTCTCACTCAGTTAGACAACTGTACTGTAGGCTAACTTTGGGCAGTTTTTGAGGAAAACAAATAACTTATAGGATAGTTCAGCACCAACTCTCTTGAATAGGCCTAAGTGTTAAATTTATAAATATTTCATCTGCTCTTCCACCAGAGTTGATATTTCACTGGAATGAGAGCTCTTTGATGGGTTGGATGTAAAGCCTACAGTAACGAGTGATTATTGTCAAAATCAATTAATCGGTCAACGGAACAAAGACACACGTTCACATTTTGGTGAATGTTTCTATCAATCTGATGACCTTCTTTTCTCCTCCAAAATACGAAAACCAAAAGCTCTAGAGCGGTGTTTCTATCATGTATTCAATGCACTCTCCTGTTCAAAGACGGAAACAGAACATGTTGCACAACCAACGGTCTATAAAAGCTGCTTTTAAGACATTACTTCAACGTGCACGCTTGCCAGTAACCAAGGCAAGATTAAACTGCCCCGCTCTGGAGCGTTTCTCTCTCTAATGGCTTTACAAGGTACAAGATATGACGAAACTCTATACGAAACAAGAGCAAATGAGAACAGAATGTATCAGAGTCAGACATAACATACATTGTCTCAGGTTCAT
Source organism: Gymnoscopelus braueri (assembly GCF_963280865.1). Lineage (NCBI taxonomy): Eukaryota > Metazoa > Chordata > Actinopteri > Myctophiformes > Myctophidae > Gymnoscopelus > Gymnoscopelus braueri. The sequence continues at coordinate 7,230,371 of NC_137617.1, read as the reverse complement.
TCCCAGGCAGTGGTGGACAATATTCACCACTTACTCAAGTAAATACTCAAGTATTCAAAAGTGAAAATTACCAAGTAAATCTTCAGAAATTGTCAGAAATGTAAGTACAGTACTCAAGAAAATGTACTTGATTACTGTTTCCAGTTATATACACTCTGTTTAAATCTGTTCTCTTTTGCAGACTAAATAAACGGAAGGAGACAGTTTTCCCAGCCTTGGGAGTCAGAAGCTTTAATTCTTCCTGTGAAATTAATCTCCGGTCTATTTAATCTCATCTTCTTTGGCTTGTACTCAAGCTTATAAAGATGACTCCACTACCTCTGTTGAAATCAAAAACAGATTCTAAATTCTTTCCATGTTTCTTGTGTTTCTTTCATAAAGTCTGTTGAGGTGGTACAGGTGAAATGCAGTGGTGTAAAGAAACTAAGTCAATTTACTCTACTACTGTACTTAAGTACAATTTTGAGTTTTTTTTTTTTACTTTACTGGAGTATTTTAAATTTTCAGTACTTTTACTTCTACTCCACTACATCTCAGAGGCTAACATTGTACTTTTACTCCACAAAAATTATTTGAAAACTAGTTACTAGTTACTTTGCAGATATACATTATTATTACATTATAAAACATACATTAACCACTTTAGTCCTATGTTATACCTAGGCTATTTAAAAATAGCAGATCTACAAGCTCACAACGCGTCGCATCGCAACGCGTTGTGAGCTTGTAGATCTGCTATTTTCAAACATTTCAGCACTTTTACTTTCGGTACTTTAAGTACATTTTGATACCAATACTTTTGTACTATTACTCAAGTAAATTTTGAACACCAGAGTTTTACTTGTAACAGAGTACTTCTACATTGCAGTATTGATACTTTTACTTAAGTAAAACATTTGAGTACTTTTTCCACCACTGGGTATAGGTGAAATGGATCCAAACAGAGAGGAGTTACAAGGGAAGAATGAGAGAAGAAACACATCTGGCTGAAAATAAAGTGACATAAAGAGGGCAGGAAGCGTACAGTGTGTCACTGGGTAACCGTGGTAACGAGGTGGGCAGACTGATGCAATATGTTCCATATGTGCGAGCAATGTTCATTTTGAACGGAGAAGGTGCTGTTTTGCAGCTGCTGTCTGTGGCAGTGGTTCTCAAACTTCTTTCGTGTCAAGGACCCCCAAATTGATACAGTATAGGTTTGGCCACGGACCCCCATCTGAAAATGTTTTTGTGCCAAGGACCTCCAGAAGCAACGTTTTTTCTTCCCTAAAATGCAATTTTAGGGAAGACCACACTTCTGCTCTCACACTAGCCATGTTTCTGGCTTCCCCCTCAACTTGCCTCTAGGCTCTTTGTTACATCGTGTATGGGTGTATAGGAGTAAAAGTATTAAGTTCTGGTTCCTCAATCATTTCTGTGTTTCTGTAGGCTTTGTATTACGTGGTGGTTCTACAAGCACATCGTTGCATGCAGTGTAGGTGGTTTTAGAGAGTTACTTCTCTGAAACAAGAGTTACAAGGTCCTATACATTCATTGTGAAAACATTACAGCAATTCATTAATATGAAAATTAAGAAATGTACTCTTACTTTTACTTGTATTTTTCAAAGAATGCTCTTTTGAAGTATATTTAAAAGCAATTACTTTTTACTCTTACTTGAGTAATATTTTGACTGGGCTACTTTGACTTGTAGTGGAGTAAATTTTACCAGGAGTATCTGTACTCTTACTCAAGTACTGGGGTTGAGTCCACCTCTGCTTAGTATTTCTACATTGCAGTATTGATAGATACTTTTACTTAAACATTTGAGTACTTTTTCCACCACTGCGCTTTACACTTAATATTTTTGGTGAATGTAGTCGATCTACAAGCCCACAATGCATCATATTTTGCGACGCGTTGTGAGCTTCTGGAATGGCTATTTTTGCTGAATGCAGTGTGTCCCAGAATGGGGACAACAAGACTAGCTACAGGAAAAGCAATGGGATCACTCAAATGATGTGCAATCTGGCCATTAGATTTTGAGATAATATGGTTTGCAGTTGAAATGTATAGGGACATAATATGATCACCAAAATCAACTAACTAACTAACTAAGGTGCCTGAGCATAGCAGCAATGTATTGTATACTGTGCATGTTATACTTGTCTATCATGCACAGTATAAGTATAACATGCACAGTATACAATACATTGCTGCTATGCTCAGGCACCTTAGTTTAGTTCTTTAGTTTTTTTTATTATCTCAGGTAATTTGTAAATATGTAGATAACTTGTCTGGCCTTCTGTTGCTCTCTTGTTTTTGATCTCCTTCCCACCTGCCCCCCTCTTCTTCTCCCCCCCCCCTCTTCTTTCTATGGAAACTAACGTTGCGATGGGAACGATGTACAAAAAAGAATTTCACCCACTTTTTTACCTTGTAAACCTGTGATGTGACAATAAAACTGATTCTGATTCTGATTCTGATCAGTAGAGCTTATGCTCTGTGGAGCATGAAGGTGCACAGCAAACTCCACGTTAATCCAGCCAGAGATGTGTTGTTTTGGACCAAACGATTACATGATGGACATATGGACACAATGGTTGTCATCCTCACTGTCAGATAGAATTACCCTCTTGTATTAATGCATCCAATCCTAACCACTTAAACCCTACCCTTTCCCTTCCATTCCAAATCTCTATTAAGGCGAAAATAGCCGATCTACAAGCTCACAACGCGCTGCAACGCGACACATTGTGACGAAGGGTACGACCCGACAACCCAGTGCACATTTCAAATGAGCAAAGTTTACTATTACCACACTCCAACATAGAGTGCATGGATAAATAACCTTTTTAATTGAAATAAATCCCGGATTGGATGCTGTGAAGGTCATTTTCCATCTAGAGAAGGCTGACTAATTTGGTGCAACACCCAGCTTCACACTCAACACTGTTAGACACATTAACACCTGGGAGCTGCTCAGTACAGAGTGGTGCATTGAGTGCCTTGCTCACGGTCACCTCAGCAGTAATCATTAAAGGAATAGTTCACCCAAAAAATTACTTATTTTATATCAATTGCACACCCCATGAAGCCTTGAATTCATGGAGATTGTTTTGTTTTTGTCGCATTCCTGAGCCAATAATTTGATGACCGGGTGTATTTCCGGCAGGAGACTCAAAGAGTCTCCTTTGTGTCTCCTACTGGACACATTAGCATCTTTCCACCAGTAATGAAATTATTGGCTTAGGAATGCGACAAAAACAAAAAAGTCTCCATGAATTCAATGCTTCCTGGGGTGTGCAATTGATAGAAAATAAGTAATTTTTTGGGTGAACTACTCCTTTAAACATTGGCTGAACATTTCTCATTCTCCGAACTGTAGATCAAAGTTGTCGAATCTGAGGATTGAAACCGTTGTGATCATGACAAGCTTTAACTTGTTTTAATCTCCAACCTGCTGACCTTAATGTGGGTGAACCAAAACATTGCACGTGAAGCATTTCTCTGCAGTTTGTGATTGTTGTTGTAATGATAAGGCTGCACACATCAAGGCCTCCTGTTCAGTTCTTTCTTTAAGCTGACTAAGCAGTGAGGACAAGACCTTGCAAACCAAACAAAAAACCCCACAACACTTCACCGACGCTTCAGGAGGAGGGCGAGGAATGTGGAGGAAAATGTGCAGCACAAACACAAGTAGTCTTTAACATGCGAGATATTGCACGCACGCACGCACGCACGCACGCACGCACGCACGCACGCACGCACGCACGCACGCACGCACGCACGCACGCACACACACACACACACACACACACACACGCTCATGCACACATGCACACACAGTCATCCACCCACACAGACTGGGCCCCAGGCCGCGGGGAATGGCATGAGGAGCCAGCTTTCTTCAGGGGGTGAAGATTATTCCATTACAGCAACGGACCAGAGGAAAAACACAGCGTGTACACAGGCGCACGCGCACACACACACGCACACATGCACACATGCACACACAGACACACGTACACGCACACGCACACGCACACGCACACGCACACACACACACACACACACACACACACACACACACACACGCACACACACACAGATTCATGCACACCCTTACCCAACTCCATATACTGTACATACATGCGTACACTGTAGATCCATACACATACACACACTTATCCACATACTCATACTGTACAAGCGTAAACGCACATGCATGTCGCACATAGACACACCCAACCTTAGACATACACACGCACGCACGCACGCACGCACGCACGCACGCACGCACGCACGCACGCACGCACGCACGCACGCACGCACGCACGCACGCACGCACGCACGCACGCACGCGCACACGCACACGCACACACACCACATACTATACACATGCGCACCCTTGCCAGTGGTGGAGGAAAGTACTTAGATATTTTACTTATCAATACCACAATATAAAAATACTCTGTTACAAGTTAAAGGCCTGTGTTCAAAATGTTAATTGAGTAAAAGTACATAAGTATTGGCATCAGAATATACTTAAAGTACCAAAAGTAAAAGTACTCATTATGCAGAATGTCCCATTTCACAATGTCTAAAATATGCAAATGTTTTGAAAATAGCCGATCTACAAGCTCACAACGTGTCACGATGCGACGCGTTGTGAGCTTGTAGATCGGCTATTTTCAAGAAGCCAAAGTTGAAATAGGACTGCAGTAGTTAATGTAAGTTTTGTAATAATAATCAAAATCTACAAAGTAAGATTTTCTAAAAAGTAAGTTTTCAAATAATTGTAATGGAGTGAAAGTACAATATTTGCCTCTGAGATGTAGTCGAGTAGAAGTAAAAGTAGAGAAAATTGGAAATACTCCAGTAAAGTGAAAGTACCTCAGAATTGTACTTAAGTACAGCACTTGAGTAAATGTACTTAGTTACTTTACACACCACTGACCCTTGCACATACACGCATGCACAGCCACACACACACACACACACACACACACACACACACACATACACACACACACACACACACACACACACACACACACACACACACACACAGGCTGCATGTTGCTCTCATGCAGTAATATCAGTATTTGTTTAACATCGGGGTGAATCTGAGGACTCCCCTCTCGTGGTTTTTCCAACTGCTGATGTTTTTTGTATTTCTTTCTCTCTCCTTTTTTCTCTGTCTTATTTTTTTGAATCACAATGGCTCATGTTATGGTTGGATGGCTCTGTCTTTCTGAGGTATAGTCACTGGGCCGTGGGACCCGGGGCCTAGCTTGCAGTTTCACTCACCTGTCCAAACAGTGTTAGCGGGGAGGAAGTGGGCTAATTTTCTCGTGCGATGTGGCACCGCGATGAAAAACGTTTTATGCGGCACCAATATTTTTTTTCTTGTCTTCTTCTTCGTCTTCTTTTTGATCTAATTTTAATGGTCTGAGTCAAGGGCCCCGGTCGCCCCCGAAGTTCAAAGTTTTGGGGTTTTGGCTTGGAGAGAGCGAGCGAGTCTCTTTTTACTGCGAGGCGAGCCATCTCACGGACTGTCCATATTTTATACTTTGGCTATTCAGAAATAGCAGATATAGAAGCTCATAGCGCGGCACGAAGTGACGCACTATGAGCTTGTAGATCTGCTATTTTTGAAAAATCGTGAACATGTGTGCACATCTTTGAATAGGCCTATATCTATATTTTTTAAGCGAACATTTTTAACTCAAATCTTTGCTTCTGGGGGTCCCTGGAACAAAATAGTTTGAGATTGCCAAAATACATATAATTTTGGTTGTCAAGTTTTGAGCACCACTGATATAGCAACATAAGTTTTTCAGAAAACCGTAAAAAAATATATCTTAAAGGGTTAATGGTCTGAGTCAAGGGCTCCGGTCGCCCCACGAAGTTCAAAGTTTTGGGGTTTGGCTTGGAGAGAGAGCGAGCGGTCTGTTTTTACTGCGAGGCGAGCCATCTGACGGGTTGTCGATAGAGCCGACGGAGTCTGACGACAGCTCGAAGCGACAGCGATGATGCCCCGCGTTACAAGATCAAAAAGACATTTAAAAAAAAAAACTCAACGAGGGGGCGTTCCGTCAAAACGCTTGTACATTTATTTGATAGATCTGTCAGATGAGTGTGACAAATGACACGCACGTGCTGCCGGGCCGCGTGCCATTTGGAACTTTTATGAGCAAAGGAACGATTTAGAGAGAGAGAGAGAGAGAGAGAGAGAGAGAGAGAGAGAGAGAGAGAGAGAGAGAGAGAGAGAGAGAGAGAGAGAGAGAGAGAGAGAGAGAGAGAGAGAGAGAGAGAGAGAGAGAGAGAGACTGAGAAACAGAAATAGAGAGTGAGAAACGAATAATATAATTGCGACGCGTTGTGAACTTGTAGATCAGCTATTTTCAAAAAAGTCATGAACATTTTTGGAAAAGTTTGCATACAGCCGAACATTAAACGTTTTTGTTGCTAAAATTGTTAGCAACACAAATCTTGTATGGGGGAGAGAGGGTGCCTGGCACAACATTTTGTTCAGATGGGGGTCCGTAGCCAAAAACATATTAGTCCTTGACATGAAAATAGTTTGCAAACCACTGGGCTCTACAGAGCAAGACAACTCAACACTCATCGTCTGCTGGCGAGATCTGTGCCTGGCTTTTCGAACAAACAGGGGAGCGAGGTAATGTGAACAATCTGCCGGCTCTCTCTCTCTCTCTCTCGCACACATCATGAGGTCATCATCTGCTGCAGGAAGTGCAGCTGCGAATTGCTGAGGATTGCAAGCGTGATTCCAAGTTTAAACCCCCCTCTCTCTCTCTCCCCCTTGCCCTCCCTCCCACCCACAATTCCCTACCTTCATGTCTGTCTCTCAGCCCACGCAGTTGGCGGACTATAGGCTCAAACACACCCAGCCCGTCGGCCCAAAACAGACCCAGCGTCGAACCAAAACAGGCAACACGGGCCAAAACACTGGTGGTGGAACGTAACTAAGTACATTTACTCAACTTAACCCTTTAAGATCTGAGGCTGATTCCTACAAATGCCTTCTAAATCAGTAGTTCTCTAACTTTTTCGCGCCAAGGACCCCCAAATTGATATGTATTTGGCCGCGGACCACCCCATCTGAAAATGTTTTGGGCTAGGGACCCCCAGAAGAGAAGATTTGCGTTTTAAAAAATTGGCTATTCAAAAATAGCAGATCTACAAGCTTATATTATGTCACTTTGTGCTGCGCTGTGAGCTTGTAGATCTGCTATTTTGGAAAAATCATTGAAATTTGGGCAACTTTGAATATATATATTTTTTAAGCAAACATTTTTAACTCAAATCTTTGCTTCTGGGGGTCCCTGGAATGAAATATTTTGAGATGGGTGTCTGCGGCCAAATACATATTTTGGGGGTCCTTGACTTGAAAAAAAATTAGAACCACTGAAATCACATCATAGTTACTGTTAGAAGACATTTGTAGAATCTGCCTCAGGTCTTAATGTGTTAAGTAAAACAAAGACAATAAATCTGAGTACTTGGCTCAGCACTGCAAAACCGGCAACACGGACCAAAAAAGTGTCAAAACACAAAGACGGTTCCAGCTGCCTGAGCAGCTATATCGGCTGAGGTGTCTCTGCTCTTTGATAAACATCCTTGAGAGATTGAGGTCAGAACAGCGATAACATGACTAACACGCTGTCTGTTTCACGTCCAACACGCTAAGATCCCTGCTGACTAAGACATTTTGTCGAACTCGTGTTTTTCTTGTGAATTTCGAGAAATACTCCTCCTCGCAGTTTAAAGGTTCAGTAAGTGATGTTTTTCATTAAAAAAACAAGTGTTAAATAGCTCCATATTCCTATAGCTAATAGGCAATAACTAAGGGTCTCCCCATCTCTCCAGCTCTTTTGAAAAACAGAAAATACATTTTTAGGTTGGGATATACCAATCAGAAGAGAGAACTTATACAGGCTACAGGATAAACAAGCGAAACAGGAAGTGAGGACACAGTAAGCAGACGAGATTGGAACTGGAACACATAAGTGAGCTTTGTGGGGTTCTCTCTCCTGATTGGATAAAATGTATAAGCCACAAGAATATATATTTTCTGTTTAATGAGCTGGAAGAGAGATGGGAAAAGCCCTGTTACTGAACAAACGCACTATAGCATACGTATACCATGATTACTATCGGCGTATAGAGCTTTAACTGTTTAACAAATAACTTTTATTTTAACCAAAGAATATCACCTAACAACACCTTTAACCCCTCCTAATTATGTGTCCCTCATACATAACATACACTATTAGAGACTACTTTTAAAGAGATGAACTATTTTCTATGTATGTAACTATCTCTGTGACATGCGTTGATTGATGATCTTGTGTTCTACTGACAAACACTGTCTGCTATCCACATTTCCCCTCAATAGGACGAGAAAGCTTTCGAGCTCAGCTGACCTGAAGTGAACCGAACTTCACTGGACTGGACTGAAGAGAACCGGACTGGTCACTGGACTAGACTAGACTAGACTGGACTTGTAGTGTACTGGATTGGTCTAGAATGGACTAGACTGGACTGGACTGGATTTGACTGGATTGGGTTGATTTAAGTTGATTCAAATTTAAAAAACAATCCCGAGCTAAACAGAGCTGTTCCCAGGCCACTACAACATATGGATGTCTGCGAGAGGTGATGGACTGTTTTGTGAACAGCTCGGGGCACTGAGGGAGGTGATGTGCACCATTACCAGTTAGACCTTAAACAGACCATGTCAGGATAGTTTTGTAGCCATGCCTTGTTTCTTGCTGACTCTGTGAGAATGCAGCGGTGAGTTTGGCCCAGAAACCTGACTCAAAGGGTGTGAGAGTTGAGAAAGACGGGACAGAGAGAGAAACCCCAGAAACACGCAGGAACAAGAGATGGTCAGGGTGTTTTTTTGCTTGACCGGAGCGGAGCTGCACAACTTCCTGCTGTCTCAGGAACACTGAAATTAAATTTGACAGTATTAGCTGGGGGATGCCTTCTTAAAGAGCAATTTTGCAAATTTTGTACCTGCATCCAAATGCTCTACTGTGAGGAGTACATGAAAATCGGACACACTTCACAATGTAAGATAAGATTTTACAGCGGCAAGCGAGTGAGCACTCGACGTTGTTTCAGATTCCCACAACCTCCCCACAATAGAACGAATGGATTCAGGTTAAATAAATCAGCAAAATCGCCCTTGTCAGGTTCTCAGGTCCGTTTGGATTCTCATCTGACACGACCAGCCATCTTACGAAGTTCCTATGACATTAAAATTAACATTTATAACCATACAGTACAGCGGTCCGATTCAAATCATCGTTTTGTGGATGACTTATATTTGCTTGCGCGCTGATGTCATGCACTGAAAATAGCAGATTTACAAGCTCACAGTGCGTCACACTTGTGACCCAGCGCGCAACCATGTACGTATAAATCAGGCATAAGTCTTGTCTATTCTTAGTCTCACGTGGTCCGACCCACAGCCTTACATCATTGATTCCATCAACGGATGGTTTGAATCACAAAAGTCAGCATGTCCGGGTTTTTTACCTGAGAAAAAGTAAAGCAAGCATCTGATTGGCTGTGTTGTGCTGTAACAGAAGTCTGTGGTTTTGTCTAAGGTGGTCTGTGGTTGGTCAATTAATGTGTCTGTCACACATTGTTGTTAATGTGGCTCTAGGGCGCAGACTTACAGAAGAAAGAAAGCGGCTCTAACACAGTTGGGTTCCAGTTGAAACGTTGTGTTTATTGCAGCCGCAAGTGCCTGCGTGACATTTGAAGCTATACAGCACTTGATCTTCATCAGACAAAGTCTGATGAGGTTGTGTGATGAAGAGCATGAAGTTTGTTGAAGAACCGTCACGCTAGCTCTTGCGGGTGCAAGACAGACAACGTTTCAACTGGAGCCCATGTGTGCGAGCTATTTTCTTTCTTCTGCAAGTCATTGTTTTCTGCTCAGCACCTGCCTAATTTGGGTTTGGCCGTGCGTGTTTCTCCTCGTCTGTATAGGATACAGAGCCATCTAGAATCTGGAAGATTCTCGGTCTGTGAGCCTGTTTGTCTGCACAAACTGCTGGACCAACCGACCGGCACCACATTTCTTGTGCACATCGTGCCAGACGGCCAAGGAAATACTTATCTCCAGGCATTTAATTTCACATATCGTCGCTATCGGGCAGAATCCTCCTATCTCCATATTCTAACTTTTTGTGTTTTTTTCATAAATTAACGCCCTACTTGATCATACTACAGAGTCACACTAAAGCATCAAAAGCAGCAGATCAACGTTCGAGCTTGTTGATCTTCTACTTTCACAATTTTTTTTAATCCTGATAAGAAACAGTTTTGGACAGTTTATGAGGTTTCCAACCTCATGAGACGGTGTTATACATATTGACTTTAATTTCTATAATGGAACGGCGGTCAAATCGGGCTGAAACATCGCCCAATCATGGACTCATATGTCAGAAATATGTCATAGACGACTGATGTCATAGACTGGAAAGAAGTGGGTTTTCACAGCAGGAACCAGCATGGTGGGCATGGTGCCCCTAGAACCACATTTCTCCCAGGGAGCTACATCAGTGTGCTGGCATGTGGGGGAAAAGAAATACCCCACGATCCATCCATCCATCCAAACGTCTGGCGACTAAGTATAACGCTAGGCTTCATTCTCACGCTTGGAAGTGTGGAAGGAGAGAGAGAGAGAGAGAGAGAGAGAGAGAGAGAGAGAGAGAGAGAGAGAGAGAGAGAGAGAGAGAGAGAGAGAGAGAGAGAGAGAGAGAGAGAGAGAGAGAGAGAGAGAGAGAGAGAGAGAGAGAGAGAGAGAGAGGGAAAAAAAGAGATGAGCTCCGCTAAAAGGTCTGGTCTGGCGTTCCAGCTGGGCCTCATGTGAACCACCCCAGCCCACAGCCAATAACGCTGCTCCAATTCAACTGACGAGGCACAGAGATTTGTTAGCATGGGGAAAAAAAATAACACTAACCTACTTTTTTAGCTCCAGGACCTTATGTGCAGTAAAGTCCTCTGTGTTAACTTAACTCACAGAGCGTCCATTTGGTTAGCTTTGTACGCTCTGCGAGTTACAAATGCGTACATTAACACTGAGGATTTTACCGTGTGCTTTTTATGCGTCTGCGTCTCTCTGACGGTTTACAGTTTAGTTACTGTAAAAGCCTCAAATGTACAGTTAAGGCGTTAAGCAGATGCTCTTACCCAGAGCGACTGACAAAGAGCAAGGTCGGAGAAAATGCCATGTCTTATTCGTCCTTCCTTCCTTCCTTTCCTTTCCGTGCTTCTCTTTCTTTCTTCGGTTATATTATCCCTGCGCTACAACTCATTTGCATGTATTTTTGTATTATCTTCACCAGACTGAAAGCTGGGGATGGAGAATATTTATTTTCCCCTGGATTCCTTGGATCATGATGCAACTCTCCACATAAGGCCATGCCCAGTTCAGCAACTAGATTTTCCGCCATTTTGCATTTTCTTCAAAACACACTTTTTGCTATACTTTTTGATCAAAACTCATACAAATTGCTACACATTATCTATGGAGTCACGTGACATTTTTTTTATCATAGAGTTTTGATTCCATGCCGACTGGCTATAATTGGCTTCCAAAGTCTGCGAGAGGGGCCTATATTACCAAAAATGGCAAAAAAACTGTTGTCCGATCAACCACAAATTTGGCAGACATACTGTGGGGCCTCTAAACAACGCAGAGCCAAGCTTTTCCCCTCTGAACCGTCCTCGGGTCCCGACATCTGCAACCCACGACTTACACAGCTCTCGGTAGGCCATCTGGCCTGGCAGAGATATGCGCCCCAAGGATCACCCCTTTTCCAGTTTGATCCTCTGAGCCCTATACCTGCTCACTGACCTTATGACCTTCTGGGCATCTATTTGAGCATATGAGGCAGAATTCATCAAACCATCACACTAAACCACATTTTATATTTTAGCTTTGGATATAAAAAAATGGCAGATGTACAAGCTCAGTGGCCCACAGCTTTGTGCCGTGCTACGCAAGCTTGTACATCTGCTATTTTTGGAGAAAAAAAATAATATATATATATATATTGAAAGTGTGAGAACTACTGACTTAGAAGGCATTTGTAGAATCGGCCTCAGGTCTTAATGGGTTAAAAAACAAAACATCTTGATTTGTTTTGGTCGCTCAGCGAACGCCCTGTATAACTTCAGACAGTGAGTGATGACATTTAACAAGCCGTCTCTTCCTGCACGAGGTTCAGGTCCAAATGGATACTTCTCTGACTTTACACAGAGAGCCCAGTGACCCAGAAACATGGACTTAACAAACCTCTGCAAGAACGGAGAGAAGAGAAAAAAGGGGATACATTCCAGAGAGAGAGAGAGAGAGAGAGAGAGAGAGAGAGAGAGAGAGAGAGAGAGAGATATGGGGGGGGTTAGTTGTGACTTGTCAATGGTAAATGTTATTTATAGACTCCAGCTGTAGTTTGGGTTTTGTTTGGGTCTGTTATTGGCTTGTCTCTTTTGTTTTGTGTTTTTTCCTTCACAGGACATCACATATGCGTGCAGCCGTGCATACACTGGGATTTTTTACCAAAGAAAAAATACATTTTTGGGAACGGGAAATGAAGCCGCTGTCTTGGGAAATCCTGGGTAATTGACCTTGTTTCAAGTCAAAACACATTGGTCATATATAATTAATTATTGTTAAAGCGACGCACGCACGCACGCACACACACACGCGCACACACACACACACACACACACACACACACACACACACACGCACACGCACACGCACACGCACACGCACACGCACACGCACACGCACACGCACGCACGCACGCTCACACACACACACACGTGCTGCACGGTTGCCTGTATCAACAACAGCAGCGTGATTTCACAGCTGGTGATTGATTTGAGTTCCACTGGTTTCAAAGTAGCATCTTCTAGAGCTGGAAATAATGAAATTGTACTGAGGCCCAGTTGGACAGAGTTCATGTTATTAAAAAGAGAGAGAAATGGGGGGGGGGGGGGACAAAAGAAAGAGAGATAGGAAGAGAAAGTTTATCGCTGTTATCTTTCTGTCTTGAATGTCTTTAATGACGTAGGTGTCTCAGATAAAACCCTGACTCCTTCACTCGTCGGTCGTCTCCTAACTGCTCTGTTCCTGTCCATGACTCCAGGTTTCACCTCATCTGTCATCTGGCTGTGCTGTGGTGTGGAAAGAAAAGGATGTGAGGCCTATAATAGGCTGATGCCCGTCGGGAACCATGCCCGTTGCCGTTGGGAGCACGTGCCCCTCCAGTTATGCAATACCTGTTGTACCCGTTATCTGAGTACTTAGCGCAGTAGCCATTATCATAGCACTAGGAGTCTATGATGTCAGCATTATGACGTGTTATAATCATTATGTATGGATCGCCATGGGCATGAAAGGGACACAGACAGACGAGGAGACTGATTTTTTGATTTCCGGTTTTAGACGACCGCAGATTCGAACTGCATTCCCACTCAGCACAACAATCCTCTGCAATATACACTAGGCAAGTTTTAAGTTGATTGGTTAGACGGTGTGAGACAGACATACACATATTCTGTGCATTTATAGATAGATAGTTGAGCACTCAGGACTGATGTTCTTCGGCCTTGGAGTGGCGGTAAACCTTTAATCCAGTGGTTCTCAAGGTCGGGTCCGGGGACCACCAGGGGTCCAAATGGGCCCTTACAGGTCTGTAACTCTGAGAGTGTACAAATGGAACCGAATGGCAATGGACCCTCACAGGTCCATTCGGTTCCATTTGTACACTCTCAGTCAGAGTTAAATGAACACTGTATGGATTTAACAGTGTAGATTAGGGTACGGATGACCCATTGTACACGGTCGGAGGTACAGACCCATAACGGTCTGGGACTGATTTGGGACTGTCGTTGAGAACCAGTGCTTACATACATTCTTCTAACATACATGGTAGAAGAATGTGTTACTATGTCCCCCTTTAAGCCCAAAGAACTCTGCCTGCCATCCACTGGCCTCAGTAGAGGCAGGCCTGGACTCCTTCTCTCATTGTCCAGTCATTTCTAAACAAGAGCCCTGATTTATCACTGCGAGGGCCAAGTTGGTTCCCCTGTTTAAGACTTTAATGACCTGCTCCATCAAATTAACCCCTCCGTGACTAGATTTGGCCATTTTCCTGCAAAGCTTTCCTCATTTTGCTTTGTTTGCTTAATGTGGATTGTGGATTATATGTTAAAACTTTTATAGCCACTTAAAACAACAACTTTAAAGCCATTCCCCTGTTATTCAAATCAAGACCCCTAAATTATCATTTGCAAGGGGATTTCCCCCCCTTTCTTTTTACCTCTCTCTGCCTAATTCTCTCTCTCTCTCTCTCTCTCTCTCTCTCTCTCTCTCTCTCTCTCTCTCTCTCTCTCTCTCTCTCTCTCTCTCTCTCTCTTTCTCTCTCCCTCTCTCTCTCTGTTCTACCCTGCTCTTTCTTCAATACTTAAACTTTCCACTCTCGCATCACTCATCCCTTGACCTCCATGCTTTTCACTGCCAACCATCAAATGTGGAAAATGCTGTTTACTGATTCAACATGGTTCTTTTAAATTAGACGCAAAGCACCAATAAACAAATAAAAAACACTTTTTAAGTGATCATTTCATGAACTCAATACAGCGTGTTCTTAATCTTCTGGGTTTATACTGCCATAGAGTATGCCAAGGTCAGCGCTTCCCTCAAGCAAGGATAAAGTTCTGGGCCAGACTACATGCCTCCAGAAAAATTCAAGAACTGTGATATCATTGCTGTCAGGCAGAAACCTTGTATCTCTATATTTCAACTTTTTATGTTTTTTAGTACATTAACGCCTAAATTCGTCATACTACAGTATCACACAAAAGTAGACATAAATAGCCGATCTACAAGCTC